>NW_018408653.1:827518-878760 GCF_002113885.1 Mizuhopecten yessoensis
TTTTTGTTGACCTTTGTCCATGGAAGGTCCCTGCAAAATTTCATTGAAATTGGTTCAGGGGTTTTGGAGAAGAAGTCGAAAATGTAAATTGTTTACGGACGCACGACGGACGACGGACGACGACGGACAAAAGGCGATCGCAATAGGTCACTTGAGACTTTGTCTCAGGTGACCTAAAAATTACAAGCCTGAAATAACTTTTAAAACACGTAAATAACAATCATGCTTTGCGCAGTTATTTACAGAATGTCTCATTACATTATACAAAAATAGCACAAATAAAAATATATAAACTTTATGTGTTGAGATACATTCCCAGTATCATATAATTACGCCGTTTCAGGACAGTAAAGAACATTGTTGTAAAGATGACAGTCCTTTTTAATGAAAATTGATCAATTTGTGCTTAAGAAGAAGTCATTTCAATCATTTAAGCTATTTGACTCCTGTATTCTTGAATGTGGGTCAAGGTAATTTATTTTTTCAAACTTCAGAACACTTCAGCCGAACAAACTTCAGTTCAAAATCGTCATGTCTATATAGCACATGTTACTTAAAGAAATTGTGCAGATTTTTGAAATATAGGTACTCACATATGAAGAAAATAGAAGAGATACAACTTCAATAGCCAGGCACACATGAACAAAGTATAAAGTAAATGTTGATACAAACAGACAAAACTATGAAATGAGGAAATACGAAATAAAGGATAGCATGAAACTAGCCCGAAACTACTCGCTAGTTATATTGACAAATATTTAACAACGGTTGAACCTGGGAAGTGGTTGATGACGATCGTAAAATGTCCGCAGCGTCGGTAAGAAAAACCCTTACTTAGCAGTTTATTAATCAACAGCACGCACCTTTCCAGAAAATCATGATTCGAATTAGTTTATCAACTGTGTTATGTAAACCTCTTCAGTAGTGGGGTTGGCTTGTTTCAACTTTAGAAAGGAAAGTGAAGAATAGGGAAATTGTGAAACAAGAGTTGTCATAATTGTCATAGAACTTAGTAGTCAAGTGGTCATTTGTGTTCAAATGTAGGTTAATGTGAGATAGGAAGCCGGGGAGTTTGTGGTTTGGTTAATTTCGAGTCATGGAGGACAAATAAGATGCAGTTAGTTTACGCTTTTTTTTGAATCAATGGAAAACCATTGACAAGTGTTCTGATGTAAGTTGAATTTTCGGGCAATTATTGCATATTCCTTTTAATAGCCCTTGCATGAATCCATCCTCCGAAGAGTACAAATACATGTCAGTCAGATCGGTCGCAGTTAGCTCCCAGCGGACATAACCATAAATACTGATATCGCATCTACATGTACAAAACAAACGGTTGAAACAGTTTGTATAGTAATGTCTATCAAATCTTGTGGTGATTGTTTATGATGGACAAGATAGTAGTCAGTGCCAACCGCGAAGTAACGGCATTGTATGAAATTGTATTTTACACACAAACGCTTAGGTATCACTGGGTGAAATCAGACCAAAACAGAGTGTAGCAGTACAAGACGTGTTGTTATCTTAAGTGTTGTAACAATTTCATAACTGGTTCCTGTTTGATGATGTGTCCGTCTGTAAGTGCCCTTCAGTGCTGTTAACATTTAACCAGTCTATCCAATTATTCCGGAAATATGTCATTATTACAACGAGTCGGTGGTGTGGTGAATAAGGACAGCTACCCATTGCCATTACGTTTGTCGTGTGAACGTGTGTGTAAACAATGTCAGTAGAGCATAGAGCTGCAGCCTCCTTGGTCTGTATTTGAACAGGCTGCTGATGAAAGATGAAAATGTGTTAGAGTGCTAGTATCCAGATCCGCTATAGCAAAATGTGATGTCTAGCAAGGTTTCTGAGTTGAAACATAGATAACGTTTCAAGGGATACCGCAGATTTTAATAGCATTTGAGTGGGAAAACATGTAAAATCGATGTTCCAAGCTAGAATGCGTGTTTCTTCCCTTTTCAGTCACTTAAACAGCGGACTAAATATCAGCTTGTTTGATGGAAATATTTCAATTAAATGAATCGTTTTAGATGCTTAAATACTTGGTCTGTGTGTATTACTTCCTGAATTCTGTGTCAGAGCCAACACATGAAAGATTGCACGGGCAGTAGCTTAACACTGGGAGAAAGTAATGGTATCTTATTGGATTTGTAGAAATTGATTTTTTCGCCTGTCGCTGTTTACGATGATTAAGGACGGTGACCTAGATCGCTGTTGACCTACTTCCTTGAACGTTACGGGAAATAACATGATAGGTGAGACTGTGGGGCAGGAGACACATCTAAATCACGGATTCACATCCGGGTTTGTGAAGGTTTCGTCAGGTCTTTCCTTGTGATTTCTTGTCTCAACGGTTGCTCGAACTGAATTATAAGACTTTGAGTTCTGATTTTGTCCTCGTGCTTAGCCGTTTAGGTAAATCTTCTCTTTAATTTCACTTTCAATTATTATGCAAAGTTCTTTTTACACAAACAATATAATTTTCTATGTGACGTTTCGATGACTAGTACGATATGTACACTGTCACTTTATCAGATAAATGACCAGTGAAGCGTATGCACACAAAGGTGTAAAATGTGTACGCGTTGTCCACAACATCGATATCGATTCGGCTACGCTGTAAGCGTATGTACAATAATTGTTATATATGTACCGAAATGACTAGATTCAGCTACGCTTTGATTAAACTTGGTCATAGATGTGCGAGAGTCTTTTAGCCCCCTCGTCTCGATTTAGAACTGGCCCACTGCGGCGTATCCAGATGGCTTTCTTTATCTGCCGCTTGAACAGATTGCTCTCTCTCTCTCTCTGTCCAAAACTTTGGAGTTATCCCAATCAATCACGTGCATTTTTTTGTTTGGCATAGTCTGTGATTGCCGATTTGTTTATCTGGGACTCCGACTGCTTCCTTTCTGATCTGGTGAATTTCCTACCTTCTTGGGTTTCTGTATATTTACGGTCTTCACCAAGGCGGACCCCAAATCGGCTTCCAGCATATACGATGCGTCGCAATTTTTGTATCCGATTTTGAATACGCATTCTGCGACGTTTTATTTAGGTGTTTTTTCCTTAGGGTGTACTAGAATATTGCGAAACGTCTTGTGGGACTTCATGGCTGTTGCTGTGTCATGACCGCGATAAATCATCTGGGTGGTTTCGGATATACCCTTTATATACATGATGACCACTTGACCTTTGGTTTTGTTCTTATCCTTGATTGGCCCTTTCTTGTTCTTCCCCTTACTTTGACACTGTTTGTGTACACGTTTTAGGGCCCATGCCGGATATGCACATGTTCCCATTGCCCTAGCGATGTGATTTTGCTCTTGTGTTTTGTCCTGTTGTTCTGCAAATAGTGTATCACATTTGTTGAGCAATGTGCGTACGACTCCTAACTTCTGGTGTAAAGGATGGTGATACATGTATGGGTCTTTTTTCTATAGACCAATACCTTCACGGTTCCGTCTTCTTTCCTTACCAGTAGAGTGTTTAGGAAGGGCATTATGTCGTTGTGTGCATACGCTTCACTGGTCATTTGTCTGATGAAGGTGACAGTGTACTCATCACACTTGTCATCGAAACGTAACATAGCAAATGTTATTTGTTGTGTAAAAAGAACTTTCCATAATCCATACTTAACAACAAGAAAAAAATGTTTAGAAACATTTCACTTTCCATTTTTATGTAGTCTTGTCTAAAAATACAGTCTCGCTGTAAACAGGAAGTCGTTAGAGCAATGACAAAGCATTATAACATTCTGGGCTGATTTTTTTGTGTTTTTGGTTCGATTGTAATCAAAAATCAAAACTTTCATTAAAAACACTTCAACGTATCAAAAACATATTTATGGCAACCACAACATAATTGGTAACGTCAACTCTAGCTCCACTGAATCTTGGGTTGTAATGGCGACTGACGTCAACGCCACCTATAGTTAAAAATCCAACTACCGGGAGAGAACCATGTTTAACAGCAAACAAGCGTATTACCTACTTCTGATCTAGGTGTTGCTCCTCTTCCGGTTTTTGTAGCGAGCTCGCGACTTTCAAGGTTTGTCCTGTGTCGTCACTGCGTACGTTGCGCTTGCGTACAGACCACGTGATTATGATGATGAGGAAGACGATAGTGGCAGCAGACACTATAGCTATACCTACACAAGCTAACTTGGACAGACTCACACCTGGAGAGGAAAAACAGGGTATTTTTCATAAATGTAGCTTTGCTAAGTGCTTGAAAACATTCACTATCATAATTCTCCTCTTTAAAAGAGATCTTAGCCTTTTATTAAGTGTATGCATGAACTTCGGATAATTAAACTGATGACTTAACCATATTTGAAATTTTTGAAGATTTTTTGAACTGGAAGATTATTTTAATTAAAAGAAAAAAACTCAAACACAAACCATATGTATGACGTGTAATGGGACATATAACCTTGAAGTCACACCTACACAGTGAAACCTTCTATATTTAATTCCCAAAACATTGAAGGATGCTTCTTCCGATTACCTGTAATTATATTTATTTCTCACGTTATTTTTCTCAAAGTCAAAAAATAGATAAAGATAATACAATTTTAGGTTAAATTTAGTATATATCCCGTGATAACACAACAATGCACGTGCCAATTTATGGTGTGTATATATATATATTAATTGCATTATAATTATTTACCCACCTGCATAAGCGACGACCTCGATCCGAAATGAGGTATTTGTGGCCCCTAAGGTAAACAGGTATAGTCTACCCTCCCGGCTCGTGCTACACCATTCTGTAGGCACGTTCTGGCCACATGTGTATATCTGTAGAGGATGGTATAAAGATTCATAAAAGTAAATTAATTATTTATCCTCAAATATCAAGATTAGGGTAAACATGTGCTTGTTAACACAGGAAGCGATTTACCATTTAACTTGTGTACCTATTTGGAACAAAAATAGTATATACCATTTCTTGATGAGTTTTGTAAATAAAATGCTTAAACTAGCGTCACAGATGCTTTTTACATATCAATGTCTTTACTCTTGATAATATTTATAAGTATACGCCTCACTCAGTGACAAGTAACTGGTATTCATCAACAATGAGAACTCTTTCTACAAATTTTCTGGTTACGACTAGCGCTATCCATGGCAGCTGATGGATGACATGCCTCCTTGTAATAGCGCGGATCTGATGCCGACTTTAAAGTGCTATCTCACTGTAATACCATGCCGAAGGCACCAAGCACATCAATCCGCTCGGTCACATTATACTGACAATGGGTGAACCAGTTGTTGCCATTCCCCTAAATGCTGAACGTCAAGCAGGGAATAACAACTACCATTTTTAAGGACTTTGGTACGTTCCGGCCTTCGGACAGAATGGGTCAACCAGTTGCTGCCATTCCCCTAAATGCTGAACGTCAAGCAGGGAATAACAACTACCATTTTTAAGGACTTTGGTATGTCCCGGCCTTCGGACTGTCTTCCTTACCTGGGCGAAAGTTCAACATTAAAGCCAAAAGTGAGGTATGCCAAGCAAGGCGCTATGAAATAAAATGTAGTTAAAAAAAGATGGATTGAGGCGTTTTCTATGTCATATTCATAGAATAATGTTTAGAATCGAAATGCAATGAGCATCGAACGAAAAACAATGAACATGTTTGAACAAAACAGTGATTTTTTTTCCATTTTGTATTACATTGGAGAAACCATATTTCTTTTTCAACTTATTTTGACCGATCAATTATAATGAAGTTTATTTCCAATGTTTTTCATTCAAAAACTCTTACACGTGCGTGGTACATTTTTTTTTTTATCAAAGAAAGATTTTAAATCAGGTATTTTATACGATAAACATACCAGAGGGACTGAGTTAATTACTGTACCTAATGTAACCCAGTGTGCCATAGCCTGTTCTAGGGGAGGGTTATCGTCTGGTAGAGTACGTACATGCTGGTTATCTTTTAGCCAGCAGGAAGGAGGGCGCACTATTTTTATCGGCGTCAAGAGTTCCGTCACAGTTTGTGTTAAAATTATTAGGTGATTTACTCGAATGCCGTGGAAACATTATCGTAGTGTTCCGAAATATAAGTGGTGTTATTTCATGTAGTTGTTTAAATGTCAGCAGACACATGATCAGCTGTTGTACACACCACTACTCTATCAAATGACTGTTGTCTGCAAACAGTTCTAACTTTGTATTGCAAATCAATTTTTCGCGATTGTTTATTTTCGAGATTTTGGACGTGTCATAGATATGTTCCCCGAATCATTTAAATTCTTGATCGATTATTTTCGCTTTGTAAATAATTACGGTATATTCAAAATATCCGGTTTGTAGCCACCCGGTATTGTGTGGTATTGCTTAATAAATTCGACTTGAAGCCGTCCTGTATCGAGTAATGTTAATAACTACATGTATATCTTATTTGAAGTCGTTTTTATATTGTATGATAGTGACTAACATTGTCTGGTTTGAGGCCGTTTTGCTTATAGTATTCGGTTTGAAGCTGTTCTTTATTATATGATATCTGGTTTGAAGCCGTTCTATAACGTATACTATCTGCCGTTCTATAACGTATGATATCTGATTTGAAGCCGTTCTATAACTTATGATATCTGGTTTGAAGTCGTTCTATAACGTATGCTATCTGATTTGAAGCCGTTCTATAACGTATGATATCTGGTTTGAAGCCGTTCTATAACTTATGATATCTGGTTTGAAGGCGTTCTATAACGTATGATATCTGCCGTTCTATAACTTATGATATCTGATTTGAAGCCGTTCTATAACGTATGATATCTGATTTGAAGCCGTTCTATACCGTATGATATCTGGTTTGAAGCCGTTCAATAACGTATGCTATCTGCCGTTCTATAACGTATGCTATCTGGTTTGAGGCAGTTCTATAACATATGACATCTGGTTTGAGGCCGTTCTATAACATATGACATCTGGTTTGAAGCAATTCTGTACGTGTATGATATCTGATTGATGTTACCAACAGTACATGATTTGAAGCTGTTCTATATTGTATGATATTAAATTGGTTCGAAGCCATGATTTATAACTTATAATATGCACGATATATAGTTGTAAGCTGCCCTGACGGTATGACACGACGTACAACACCCGATTTGAAGCCGGTTTTATGTTATATGGTACGACTTACAATATCTGGTTTGAAGCCGTCCTTATTCGTGCTGTAGTATTTGAGTTTGACGCCACAGTCAGTAAAGTTGTTGTTTTGCAGCATCCTAAAGCAGACATTGTAATCAGTGTCGACGTTAGCCTCGTTCCTGGCCTCAAACAGCACCATACAGATGAAGAAGTCTTCGCCGTCCCACGTGACCAGGTACTTCTCGTACTGTGTGAGGTAATGAGGTCCCCGCCGATCATGGGATAGACAGTCTTTCGTCATAGTAACTGTAACAAACATTCTAACAAATAAAAGATAGGAGCAATACCGTATTTTGAAATTTAATGTCTTTCAATGGTTCGCTTTATTCAGTATCGTATCCGGCAAATAATGGATAAGCTGACGTCAGTTTCTCACTCGTCACATTTCGGCAGATTCTGTCCGTACCTAAATCAATTGATGAAGGGTACCGAAATCAGCCGAGGTTAGCCGAATTATCAGTGTCCCTAATCCATTAGTCTCGTTCAACCAGACACCCCTTTTTAACCTTTGAAGTCAGAATTTGAGTGGCGCAAAATTGCATTGAATATTTCAATTTATGAACAGAACTACCTGTACAAGCATTTCTGAAGCATCCGGTGTCCGGTGTTTTCAATTTTATCTAGAAAAATGTAAGAAAATGCCTCAAATCTGAAGAATGATTGCATGTAGTCATAAAACTAATAAGGCTATTGATACAAATCAAGCCAGATTACCTGAGTGAGAACCTGTCGTGTTTCGAGGTAATACAGGTAAAATCTCACTTTCTTTGCATGCTTTTTTTCAACCTCAGTCAGCCTTGTTGGCTTTGTGCTCAGTTATAATTTATTAGGTGGAAATATATGACATTATTCTTGAGAATTGACATTTTCTTAAATTGTTCTCGATAATAGTGAATGCACGGATACTTCAGGAATGCATGTAAAGCTTTTTTTTTCATTAATTTCCATATTCTTTGAAACGTTTTAACGTCGTTGACATAACGTCCGGAAACGAAAGTGAAGACACTGCCCTCTAGTGATGGTAATTCTAAAGTACTGTGTTTGACCAGACTCTTGAATTACAAGTGATCAAGCCTTTGGTTGAACGAGACTGCTAATCCATTTGTCAATCGGGAAAACGTCGTTTACGGAAAGTTCCGCCAGTTCCCGATTGATCCATTTGACATCCGAGGTATCGATCGGGAACTGTCGGCACTTTCCGTAAACGAGAAAATACTCGTTTACGGAAAGTGCCGAAGGTTCCCGATTGCCATCGTATGTTCTACCGGGGCCGAGTCTAACCCCTATCCTTTATCATTTTAACAATCATTTATTAAATAAATCCTTTTTGATATAGAGTAATTATATTTGCTTTTGCCCGCGATTTTTTTCATTTTCACCCTCTAACCTTTTTTAACTAATTTGCCCTGCGTTAAACCTTCATCCTCCCGTTAATTCAAAACTACAGTTTACATGTATCGCAATGTTCTCTTAATGTTTATTTCAATGCTTGTTTTGTACCCAGTATAGTTCTCCAGTGTGCTGATTTTTCCGGAATGTATTGGCCCCAACTTTAGTACCAAAATACAAACATAACACTGATTTTGACAAGTACCAAGGCCGGCTGGCGGTATCCTTGATATGTAGTTCAAAAGAACACCATAGAACAAATTTGTGTACTGATAATTCAAAGGAGAGAACTAGAGGGAACGGCAACTCGGTAATAGGGTTAACAGTTACTACGAGAATACGCGAGATCTGAGAAGTGTTAGTGGGACAGTGCACCTCCTAGATTATATGGTACCATCATATATATATATATATATATATATATATATAACATCAATTTCCCTTGTTGAACTATATCATGCATTCCTGCTGTGTATTTATAGCGAACAATTGAAGCTGTGTATGCTACCAGAAATTATTTATTTACTCCTTCTTGAGTAAAAACAGATGTATTCGTCGGCTTTTTGAAGTCTACAACATATTCTCTGTAGACAGGATGTACATTGTACACTAAAACAATTTCGGTAGGTCGATTCTTCATATGGGGCGTTCCTGATATAAAGACCCTGCACTAAGAATCAGCGCCCAATTTAAGGTGACTAGCTAGTTTAATCATTGTTTAACGACATTTTTAACCGCTAATAATTTGATCAATATGCATGGTAAAAACTCGTAATTTTTGCATATATTTTTACTCGACTAAAACATTTGCTATTTATAAGTTTTAGCTCAGTTAATGGTTGTGTTTTAAAGACAAACAAAAACAAAGGCACAAACACATTGTAATAGAAAAATAAATAGAATCATTGTCTATGTTGTGTAATTGTATAAGAAAGTACTAGTGAAAGAAAACATGACTTGAGGTTTTTTTACAATTGTATCTATCGGAATGTCATCTGGTCTTATAAACACATTAGTCTTTAGACATTGGACAAATTGGGACAAGATGGCTTCGTTAAAAAAATAAAACGGCTGGAAGGAAACCTGACATTATCTACAGAGAAAATGGGACAATGGAAAGAAACCTAAACCACGGATCTACACGTACGAGCGAACATTGGTTCGGTTACTTAATTTTATTACAAGGAAACCTGTGTGTGGTCAAACCAACCGGGATGTCGTTTGTTCGTCACCGTCTGAAACATTGGACAGGTTGTGGTCCGTATATCAAGTTTATAGTCTGGTGGGACGATATATGAGGCTGTTTAGCTTCGTATATTATGAACATTACAACCTGTAGTTCTTCATAAATAGGATAAAGGCCTATAAGCCTTTTTAAATGCAGTGTATAACGCTACAATACCATCGTAATACGCCCACCGCACAACTCCACACATCTAGGGCCGGATATGTCATCGCCTCACGCTCCACACACCTAGAGCAAGATATGTCATCGCCTCACGCTCCACACACCTAGAGCAAGATATGTCATCGCCTCACGCGTAATGGAGGGGCCTCCCGTGCCAAACTATCCATTAAGACGCCTTGTACATTGGTAATTGCACAGACTTCAATTAATATACTCGTTTTATACAGTAGGCAGTAGAGTAGGGTGGAATCAATTTTGGCTGGTGTTATAAACAGCGTTATTTATCATCCCAAGACCGCACGAGTTTGGCCTGTATAGTGTGATATTACAGCGATAAACACGCTACTTTTAATGAAAATAGTTGTAACTCAAACGAGGGAAACCTCTCTGTGAAAGAGCTTGATCTCATTCACAATACAGGGAAGCCTGCTTGAAAGAACATCTCTTATATTCTCATCCAGTTCGATTCAGGTTCCTTGAACTTGTATTCAGTGGTCGCCTGCAATGAGAGACCGCTGTGGTCTCCGAACACAGGTAAGACTGTATATTTATGTATGAACTCTCAAAAGTACAATATACTACTTAGCTTCTATTTTTCATGTGATGCGATTTCTTTTTAAAATAATCGGAAACGGTATATGTCCGTGGTATAAGCTAAAAATATATATATTTGTCACTGAGAGAATTTGTATCAACAGATGTAATAAACATATGTATATAATAGGAAAGCTGTATATTATAATAAGCACATTCGTGTAAACATAATATTCAAACATCAATAATTCACTAATTGGGTTAATTTTCAAATAAAAACTACAGTCTTAACATATTATCCTTCTGTTATCAATTTAAATTTAGAACGAGTTTTAGCCTTATTCCGGAAACATCGATAGCAGCAGTTTGAAACTGCGACCATGTCGAGGTCATTAGGAGGAAACCCTAACCACATCTTGACCATATCTATGCAAACTAAAGGGAATTAGGAAAATTCTGACAATATCTACGGAGACGATTGGCAGAATCCCCTGTTAAGGAAGATACGACTAAAAGTACGTCTCAATTCAGCCTTGACTCTATGACCCTATAGCACGGTCGGACAGTGGTGCTATTACAAACTATGCACAAACATATGGTTAATTTCAAATAGTGTGTGTCGAAAAATAGAACATCTCGCCAAGGGAAAAAGCATGCTACAAATATAGATTCCTTTTGAAGTGGGTTGATATACGCATTCCAGAACATAAACGTGAACTTTTTGTATTTATCTGAACATTATTTTGTATAACACTAATGTTCCATTCGTTTAATTGCCATTCGTTTAATCGTCCACTGGAGTGACGTATAATGGGGCGCGTGTTACCTCTGCTCTAAGTGAAATAACCCTGAACGGACCTCCCGACGCGCGTCCATTACCTCCCCTCCCCCTTCCATATACTATCTATGAGTTGCGTACAATTTAATACACATTATAAATAGGCTTAAAAATACCATGATGAACACGAGATGAAACAAGATGCCGCTGAAAATCTTAAAGAATAAAGTAAAACCCTATGACTTTTCTATCTGTGTACGTGTGTCAATATATTGATTGAGTTCTCCCCTATCAGTATCACAGACAGAGGCCGAGGCATCGCCTTCTGCACCAACACAGTTTAGAACTGTCTTTACTCGGGTCATGTGATTCGGCGTACACACACACAGCGCATGAAGTATCGGAGCAGCGTATAAAAGCATATATGTGCTAGAACGCGACGCCGACGTGCATTTAGTGAGATAACAAACATGCATGCGTATACTTACATACTTCCTTGTATTGGTCAGTCGAACTGGACTTTACGTGTCCGAAATTTAACAGAAACACCAAAAACCCAGGTAGGACCGTCTGACGCATCCTGTCGGTTGGTTACGTACAAGGGACGCAACTTGTGTTGACTCGTATCGGATACCACTGGAATGACAGTGTGGTAATTTAATTAATGTGTTTTTGCTCTGAACAGTCCGATAGTGTTTGTTTTATACAAGTATAAATAAACATCAGCTATGCAATGAGGCCACATTGGCAGAGGAAACCAAGCTTAATGCTTGTATAAACGACTGTACATACAATTGTTTATTGCATCGCTATTCAATCTTACTATAATAATACATGTAAATGCTTGTTACATCATGTAAGATACAGAGTCTTCTACAACACATATATCAATACGTGCGTGATATACGGGAGGCTGTTAAATATAGCTCAACGGGAACCGGTCGGTTGTTATTGACGGATGTATTGGATGAACTCTGGATCTTTGGTAAATTAAGCTCTTACATGTATATCTAATTCCATTTGCACTTTCATCGATTTGTGCACCGACTCCTCCCTAGAGTAGACATACAGCCGTATACATGTATTTATATAGCTAGCGTTAACGTTGTACGTAAACTAGAACATCTGAGATAAGCGAATCAGTGGCGCTAAAATAATATCACCGCCAAAACCAGTACGCTGGCAGTATCTGACACAGTAGAACACTCTGGTGTGGTATTGTTACAGTAGCATGTGTCTTACTTGTTACCATAGAGATGGGAATGTGTATGGCAGATATAATCACCTATGTTTCCCCCAAAAAGGCAGTTATGCCTCTAGTGAAAAATATCAGAGTACTTACAGCTCGTTAATAAAATTATGTGGTTCCAAACTGGGTTAAAAACCATCCTCGATACTCCAGGGGTTTCCTCGATATCCAGGGGTGGGGTTACGCTCACTTTCGCTCTCTGCACCGCTGGAATATGTCATAGTAAAATCGAAGGCTCATAATGCGCAAGCTTCTTGGAATATCACGGTCGTGTAACGGTAACTTGTATGACTTTGAAGTCTAATGTCGCTCCTCTGTAATCTTCAAAGGCAGGTATCAAATTTAAGCCTGGTGATTCGTCAGGTTTCTCACCTGACACCAATCAAATAGCTATTTTGCTACGACATATTCCAGGGGTGCAGAGAGCTTGAGTGTGCGTAACCCCTGGAGTATCGAGGATGGACACAAACTAAACACACACTGTATTACAGATGTGGTCAAACTAGGATTTTTTAAATAACTGAGAGAACACATTTTCGCTTAGATAATATATAAAAGACTTCCAAATGAGTTCATTGATTCCACTAACGGTGCGTACCTGTTGTTGTATATGACCTGTAAAGTTAAGATTTCGCGGTCCACGGTTACTTCCAAGGCTTTTCACATGATATACGTATATATATTTCTAGCTTAACGCTTTATTATTTTTTCGATTTATTGTAAGAAATTTGCACTTATGTGGATGGAACTGAAGTAGCCATAATCCTGGTCATTTCCGACGAGCATCCTAATCCTTGTAAACAGCTGCGGTCTAGGATGGTCGATTTAATGTCGCGATCGTAGGTCGTAGGCTCGGACAGGGCGCAAGTTATTAATAGTCATCCTTCGTCACTTGTGTTTCTTTGTTATTATCCAACGCAATGTTTCATAAACACTAGTGTATATTGATCCGAAGACTTAAGCTATGAACTACTTTGAAATTGTACTGTATCTTACGACAAACAGTACCGGCCCAAGGACACTGCCTTGTGGTATGTCGCTAATACTCAATACTGCGTACACCTTTCATGCTTTACCGTTCACGAAGACATTTTTACAAACTCTTTTTATCCTGTATATTATTCGTTTACTTATCTCATAGGTTTTTTCACATGTTCAGCAGAAGCGGTGTGAAACTTAGTCTTATGATTTTATGAAGTCTATATGTAGGTATATATAACATCAACGTCACCGCCTTTTTTACCATCTCCAACCAATCGTAGAAAGGGTTTTTTTCCAAAATAGTCCCTCCTTTGATTTCAATTTTCTTTTGGTGAGATGTAGACCAAAACCTTGTCACAGCAAAAACATCTTTTAAAATTCAAATGGGTACTTCGTTCGTTTTTCGTAGAAGCATAAAACTGAAATTCTCAAAAAGGCGGAGTTTTCCCCCAAAAGACGAATGTTGTCAAACTAACAATGCATTTAAGGGTCATTCATTATGAAACCAAAACTAGGGATCATATGCTACAGTATACATGTAAAAATGTCTTGCTTATGGTTAGTTAACAGATATGTACAGACAAATCAACAGCCGGAAGCCATCTATATTTTCCAGGCAATAAATGTGTTCATCTTAGAATAAGTATCTTACTACTTTTGTATACCAAAAATATTTTGATTATAGAGGGACTAGGTCATGAACTACCAGTGACAAAAATATCAATCCAAAATATGTGGTGGAACATATTGAAAGAAGGGATCAAATGACAATATGGTCTATACATCAGAATTCATGGCTATGTGT
The DNA here is from genome assembly GCF_002113885.1 of Mizuhopecten yessoensis. NCBI lineage: Eukaryota > Metazoa > Mollusca > Bivalvia > Pectinida > Pectinidae > Mizuhopecten > Mizuhopecten yessoensis. Next base: position 841,833 of record NW_018408653.1, read on the forward strand.
ATAGTCTAAGCATTTTGTATGTTTGTCTGTTACTTTGTTCCTATACATACATATTAAAGTTAGACGCCGTATTAACAGCTGATCACATTAACAGATAACGTTTCGCAAGATGCAAGAGTATGAAATGTGTTCGAATGGCAGACTTGGAAAAAAGAAGGAAGAAAATAATAATGCGAGGCTTTGAGTTTGTTTTCAAACTGGTGATTCTAGATTCACAAGAAAACAATTTATTTCAAGCTTTTTCGGAACTTCTTAGCCCTTGGGTGCAACTGTTGTGGATTTTTAAGATTGCTATAATAGCCAAGAAAATAAAATATTATTAATGTATAGGCACACATTCCAATAGTTCTTTGACCAACTGGGCATTGGCAGTAGTAATCTTTACATCATATTTATCTGACTTTTATGAGGTCTTATGATTGCTGATTCGCCCTTTTTTCATAATCTTTACGAATTTTGACTTTGCTCTCTTGGAGAGAGCTGGTTGTTTTCACCCTCTGAGCCAAACACTTTGTTTTTGTAAGTAGAAACAATGAAGCAATTTAGTAGCTGTTCTGTCATTGTTAGCCTATAGATAAGATACGAGTGCATACTGGTGTTAATATCATATGCCTCTAACATTGACAGGATATCTCTAAACCCACGATCAACGACTACATTGTCGTCTTGCTCCAACCATGTGAGCTTGTCTATGATGTTTTTTGTAATGAGTGCATCATTTTGGCTTCCAGGGAATGGTCCTACTGTGTCCAAAATGTAGTCATCAGGTAGAACTATGGTCATGAATAATAAATGATAATCACGCTCCTTTTGGCCACCGTAAAACATTCTCTGAAGCTTATGGTCAGCACTATTTTTAATATAAATATATGTACCATCTATAAATGCAGTCACTTTGTCTCCAAAGAATGTTTCTGAGAATAAAGTATTATATGAAAGTATATTCAATGCTTGTTCTACAAAATGAAAGGTTTTTGAAATACTAGACTGAAAAACGCCAAAAAGAACGGAACATTTAATTACAAAAGATATCAGTTTTCATCTTAACCCCAAAACGGTAAATATACTGAAGAAGAAAGAAATGAAACAAAACACGTATGGATTTTGAGAAAATGTTCGTTGACCAATCTCTCCAAGTTTTGTAGCCAGGGTCATCCATGAGACAAACATTGAGAGCGAAGGCTGGTTGATTCTTTGATAAGATGTACGGCACTTCTAAAAAGTTATCACTTATTTCAGATGACCTACTTCATAATTGAGAGTTCAAACACTATCTTCCTTATAGGATAACCTGTGTACAAGGGTTTAGGTCAATGCAAATAAGATGAAATGAGCTTACACGTGATGACACAGAACACCACAATTTGCATGTGAAAATTAACTGATGCCTGGCACGTTTTTGCAGAAGTGTTGATTTGCTTCCCTATTAAAATTGTTAAAACAGAGAAAACATTTTTTATATTAACAGGACCCGTAAAATAGGTCCTTGATTGTTAAGAGAGGAAAACTTGTAGTAGTTTCATCTTCAAAACGTTGTTTCAGATTCTCTTTCTTCCCAGATACATATGTACCTTATGTATCACTTCGGACCAATACTTACAATGTATGCCACTTTTAGTCAGTATATCCAAAAGCAATATATATTATGGATTTATTTTTACATTTCGTGTACCTTTACATTTACGAGATTTCGCGAAGGTATGATGGCGACCTTCACCGATTCAAATACCTATGAATTGATTTGGTTTGTTTGTGTTTTTAAGGACATGCCTGGTTGTGGTGGTGGAGGAAAGCCAGAGTTCCCGGAGAAAAACTACCGACTTATGGCCAGTTACCTGGCGACTGCCCTACATAGGCCTAGAACCTGAGACCCAGTGGTGGAGGGCTAGTGGTAGTAGAATACAAGACGCCTTAACCACTTGGCCACCGCAGCCTCTATGAATTGAGCTAGGTCAAAGCTCAAGTTTATAAAGATCAACATGCTGTACTCATCGAGTAGAGTACAGCATTATATTAGCACGTGAAGTTACGGGACCCTACCTGCAGTCCTTAGTCCATATAACTGACCTAAATGAAATAACATAACCAATGTTACAAAAATGTTGTGAATCAAGTTCTGCTCATAAGGTACATAAGCATGTGATGCTGCGTGAGTACAGTCCCAGAGTCCATTACTACTCTTCATGTAAAATTCAGCTGGATGGATGTACCTGTGGGCAATGATAACACTACAGGCCCGACGCCACTTTGTACCACAGCATAAATTGACAAGGTCCTGGCCCCTGTCCTGGTGAATCAGAAACTAGCCAGATCATAGAAGATGTCAGAGATACAAAACACAGAGTAAAAGATAACAACTCTGTAATCTTCACTGTTTACATGTTTATTTTGTACAATATTGTATACACACAACATCATACAAATATTTACATTCTTTGTATTTACAATTCATTTACAATTCATTTACAATAAATAAATATATATTTCATAAAAAATACAGATTTTCACATAATTTCCTAAAGAAAGTGAACAGATCAACCAAAACAATATCAGTGTGGACTACATATAAATGAGGGAAGCTGTAATGAAGTGATAGAATAATTTCACACTTCAAGTAAATATTAACTTTGCAAATTCGTCATGCATTGTTATCAAAAAAGAAACCATAGTTTAATCATTTTAATGCATGAACAGTTATGTTATTATGCTGTTCTACTAAAGAAAGAGAACTTATTGCTTTACTCATTAACTTTTCTTTAAAACTTGAAATTAAAAAGTTGAGAAATTTCTGAAAAATGATAATCTTATTCTATATGGGTAATTTGGACAAAGACAACCACTGATTAAGTTTGTAATATTTTGGTTTCCAAAAAAGCAATTGAAGACCTAAAATCTTTCTTAATTCTGTAATATCAGTCAGGCCTTAATTTAAAGGTACTCTTGATACACTAAAAATACTGCATCAGAAAACCAAAGAATAAAACATACCGTTATATATTTGTTTTTCATAATTCAAGAAATGGATCTATAGAAATGTTTTATATCAAATGTCTTGCAAATCATTATTATTTCTTAGGGGGGGTAAATTTTAAACAATGCTGATAACATAAATAGCTTTACTTACTGCTATTCACAATTCCATAAAGCATTAAAAATTATACTTGTTGTCATAGTTAAAAATTCAATAGTTTTTCTTTCTACCTCCAAGTTTAAAACAAGACTTTCAACAGACTCACTATAAAATACAGGAATGTAGCATTAAAATGTTGTTTTACAAATGTTCAATCTCCTAAACTAGCACTACATAAATATTAATCTAATATAAATTTATTCTAGTAGATGTAGCAAAGAAAAATAATTATTCACTCCTGTGTGATGTACGGTAAGAAAAACCTTCACCCTCGGGATCAGTTTTTTGTTTTAATTTTGCACTTGGCTTCAAATCTTCTGTGGTTCTGTGTTGATCAAACTTTAGTTTAAGCACAGCCTCATACTTAACCTCAAAAATCTTACTGTCGGGTTTAAATTTCACTGTGTACATAAAACAGGAGTGACAGATTCTATTTATTAAAGGGGTAGATTGGTACCAAATAAACTGCTTTTTGAGACAATCTACCTGGGGTAAAACATTTTGTTTTACTATTTTTAGAAATCTTTGTATACTGTTATATGGTCATATTTCAAAACTATTAATAAGTGTAGTAAGACCTCAATATATACACTGCCTCAGGTTATAAGGAAGTTTCACACTCATATATATAAAAAAAAGGGACCCGCAAAACGTATGTCTTTTGTACAAATGAGATTTTCATGTTTAAATCAATTTTTGACATCAGTATGCCCCCAATGAGAGAATCCAGTCAAAATATAAGAGGCATAATGTGGACGGAACATTTTATTAGCAAGTTCCAACAACAGTATTCTTGCGTAATACGATTCAAAGTTACATATACTGTAAAACCTGTCTAATCTGACACCATTTGGGAAACAACATTTGTCTAATTAACTTGTCTAGTTGCACTATGTTGGATTAAACAGGAAGTCTGAAAGCACAAAGGTCGGATTGGACAGGTTTCACTTGATGTAATCTCAAGTACAACTGGTGAAGTTAGGTTTCAACATCTTATTGCATAGACTCAAAATAAAACGATTTGAATATAATGAGCAGCTTGTCTTGGTAAACAAATAATATTTTAAAGTGTTGTTTCATGTTTCTTAGTAGCAATTCATGAATACACTGTATATAAAATAATGAGATTTATTTGCAAACTGATTTGCAAAACAATTCCATATACAGATCTTATTCATAAATATAAATGTATAACTCATTAATATAGTGATGGAAAAAAATATAAGTATCCTAACTATTACTCGAAGACAGAGACGCCAAGAGATAAAACAGGTGTGTTTAGNGACAACCCTACCTCTGTAAGGACTTTAACTGTGGTAGGACAGTAACAGACACCTCTACCTGTGTAAGATCATTTATCTTTTTTTTTTATATTTAATACCAGAGAACCCTACCTGTGTTAGAACGTCCAACTGGCCGACTATCTGTTCCAGTGTATTGGCTAACTGTGGTGGGATAGACTTTGGCTCCAGTGGCTGGGTAGTGGAGGTGGATTCTTGACGCCTTTGGCTATTTGATGGCATCTGTAGGTCTCTCAGGGCATAGTCAACAGAGGTCATGTTGAACTCCTGAATTCTTTCACCATTCATTGCCGATTGCTGGAATGACAAACACATATATGTGTCAATAACCATCACACTGTTCTGACATGAAACTGAGAAACATGTACAGATTTGATTGTACCTCTCAGATTACTCAAAACAGTATGGTGAAACATTTCTGAGAGGAACGTATGTAATCTTACCCCACCTTGGGGGTAAGACAGAAAAATCTCAACCCAAGGGGTAAGATTCTTAAGGAGGATCCACTCTTTTGCAATTAGCCAGCAGAATTCAATGAAATTTTCACATAATGGTTATGTCACTATGTAGAGGTGATTTTAAGAAAATCTAAGCATTCCGATAAGCTGGGAATTTTTTGGTAAAAAATACTGAAAAATTGAGTGCCTGGCATTGTTAAAAACTATAACAACAATAAAATAATGAAAAGAAGCATTGCTAATCAACCCTACAAATATTTTATTTATCATAAAATATCTCCAACATGTTACACAAAGTGGTTTTTTAATGAAATTGTATGGATAAAAGTTATTATATACAAGCTAAAAGCAAACAGGACACAGATTTTCATACAAAAAGAGTGAAAAATTGAACCAAATACACACAAAGTCTTTAAAATTCATTTATTTTACATTTTACAATAATTTTGATCCTGATGAGAGTTGTCTACCTTGAAATAATCTGAACTTTTGCAAAGAGATATAATTTATACAATGACAGTTATATTCTTCACTATACCAAAAACGATGGAAATAAATTAAATTACTATATTAAATAATCAATTTACTGTTCTTTTATGGAACAAAATTACTCTCAATCATGCACACTTTGGACATCATTCCATAGCCCGCTTACGCATGGCAATTTACATGTCATGTATATATTGTAACCATAGGCTATCACATGGTATGCCGTTATTACGTGCACGCACATGCACTTGCGTTTGATAGGGATCTTGATATTTTACAAACCACTATTTTCACAGAGTTATTGTAATTGCATTTGTGAAATGATTTACCTGACAGAGCGTAACTCGCCTGACAACAAAAGTTGTAGCGCCCCCGAGCTTGTGAACTACTGTTAGCACGTGATATGTACAGGTGAGCTCGGTAAACAAAATACATCAGTTTGCATTACATGCGCCTAATATACGAACTTCTTGAAGTCGTCTGATCTTATAACAGTGTCTTCCCATGAGTTAATCAATGTCTTTGTATCATAAACTTTATTTCTGAAGTTTGTGTGATTGTCTAGTCAGAGGCTTTGCTGAGGGCCAGACATTTAAGAATCGTAACCCGAGGGTTGAGATTTTTATGTCTTACACCTAAAGGGGAATGATTATTTTTCTTTCACATCAAATACAAGTGGTAATTTTATGAAATGCAATCCTTTATTTCATAATTTCCAGCAAATGTTATGACAGAGGAATCCCCCTGTGTTTACCCTGGGGTAAAACAGAGATTTCATTCCCTGATCGAAAGTGTGGATATCTGTCTAATGCCAGTAATGGAGGAGAAAATCAGATCTGTCCAGGTACACACTTATGGAACTTAGTTTTTGAGTTACAGTATGACCTGTTGTATAGTTCCTTATATAGTAGGAATGTTCTTTGCGGTGTATCATAAAGCAGCACATGTCCCCTCAAAACCATGACTATACTCCAGGATACAAAAGACAAACAACAGTCATATTTGACCTTTGACATTTGTGACCTTGACTTTTGGGTAGCTGTTAAATAACGTGCTGACAGTTCAGCCAAGAGTAGTGTTGACCTTTACCTGGCCTGATGAAAACATGGCGGGACCAACATCTGTGACTTCTGGCTCTTCATCGCCCATCTTCTTCAGATCTGTACGGACATCCAGCTGTCAATACAAACATCAAACAACTATGAGCTAATTATGTGTTACGTCATTACACTTGAGTTTGTGGCAGCTACGGGCATATCAGCATAAATTAGTAAGACTATTCATTTTAAAATATTATATAGATCCCTATCTAAGGAGGGCACTCATTTTAACCAAAAGAATTTTCCTGGACTTACAGCATGTATAACGCAGCCTTTGCAATCATTTGCCATGCATAGGTCACAATGGGAGATAATTCAACTAGAATAGTGGTAAACCACACTGGCACACAAGCCTGTTAAACACAAAAAATTAAGGAAATCAGGCAAGTAGAAATTTCATCAGAAAGGGTTTCCAAACAACTGAGATCCAATGCTGTCTGCACAGCTCTTTACAAGTCTTGGAAGACAGATTTAAACAAAAAATATTTTCCAAAGTTACTGAACAGAGTAAATTATACTGAAATAGGCCACGTTTTCAACCAAAGATGTACCATTTAGCCCAATGGGTTCCAAGCCGAGTCTACTTCAACAAAGCGTTGTAGGATACACCTATGGCTCAATTGTGTTAAATCAGTACACAGACAAATAAATACAAGCTTATACTAGTATTGTTTAATGAGTTACATTGACAGCAGATGAACAATTTTTAACTTAAATACAAGTTTTATAACAAGCTCATTCTATTTAAGAGCAAATTTGTTTTTCCAATTGAATCTGATTTGATTAATGAAATAAATAGCAAGTTTAGAACTTTTTTTAATAGTGGATTAGTTAAATAATGAAATACCGCTGAAAATTATATCTTTATGTGTCCTTGAAGTTATATCTATAATAACGAAGATTGATAAATGGATGAATCCCCTCGGTTCTACATGATACTTACCCGAGTTGATGTTTGAGGTCGTTGGGGTTTCTGTACTCTAGGTGGTATATCACCTACAGTTGGGGGAGCCGAGGTTTTCTCACGCTGTTTGTGTGACTGCAGAACTTCATTGAAGTCTAGTTGATCAAAGTTGGTTTTCCATACCAGTACCTGTCCCCAACAAAATACACTGGACACATTAGCACACAGAGTTAACTCCCTTAGAAGTAGAAAAATAGGTTCGACTGTAGAAGCCAATCTATCACAAGATTACTCATCATATTTTTTTACAAAAGGATTTCAACTTTTGCAGCAACGGAGATAAAATAATGCATAATAGAAAGTGTGTCATTTAACTGTTTACAATTTTACCCTCAAAACTGATGATGAATTCATCCTAATGGCAATTAACTATCAACTAACCATGCATAATTCTGTCACTGACGACAAGTCGAATACTGGACAAATACAGATCGAAAAGTGAAAAGTGAGCATAAAACAAAATCTGCATTTTTAACAGTATTATGAAATATGAACTTTCTGGAACTTTCTGAACAGTTTTCCTTTAATACTGAAACACAACCCTATTTCTCTGATGTCACAAACACAAGGCTGTCTTCTACAACACGAGTTACCTACCTGCTCATCTGATCCACCCGAGGCGAAATATTCTCCAGACTTTGAGAAAGCCACAGCCGTAGACGGACCCTGTAACACAACATTGACAAACTGTAAATACATTCCTGCCTGGGATAATGGTTTATGTCATCTTCTGAAAATTCTATGTTTACACAAGTACAGAATTGTTTTACAGAATCTGTTTCTCCATTTTTGTAGAATGCAGAGAAAGATGACATTTGGTCATACTATTCTTATATATATATGGTGTACTGTCAGAGATAGTAGACATTCTTAAGGACAGCGATCCAAACAGAGTTTAAGTTTACCTGGTAACTGTGTCAGAGCCTAGTCAAGGCATTTCACCATTAGCACAAATATTACAGTGATGGGCCTGCCATCTATCAAATGACATGTTAACCTTTTCCAATCACATGACTTTAATACGGATGCGCCACTGGTCACACCACTTATAAACCTGTCATCAGTAACATGAGTCGTGAACATGTAAGCAGTCACATAACACTGCCAATCACCCCATGACATGTTGACCTGCAACTGGTCATGTGACATTTAGTCTTCCATAGGTCACATGACTTATGGACCAGTAGTCAGTCATGTGACTTGTGGACTTGCCATTGGGGTCATATGACTTGTGAACAGGTAATAAATCATGTGACTCGTACACCTGCCATTAGGGTCACATGACTTATGGATGTTCCCTTAGTCACATGACTTTTATGTCTGTCTATAGCTACCTGGTGTCCATGAAGTGTGTAGAAAAGACGGCCCTCCAGCAGGTCAAAAATCTTGAGGGTTGAATCGTCCGAGCCTGATATCAGGTAGTTTCCGCTTGAGTGGAATGACAAACTGTTTACAGATGAGGAATGAGCTGGAAACAGATTAAATCCAGTAAAAACATTTGCAAGTATTATACAACCAAACAAACGAAGGAAGCATGTGGTCATTGACAAAATATTTGTTTTAATTATGAAATATATTGTGTTAAATAGTTTACTTACAAAAACAATGAATATATTTGTAACATTGATATAATTGTCTTCTCTTATATTAAACAAGAATAAATGCAGAAAATGTTTTTAAATTATGACATGTTGCAACAGACAAAAAAGTCAGACTATTTTATACAGTACAGTGAGTGAGAAATCATACTGTAGTTCAATCTGAACAGGAAATGTCACTGACTTCTGATACAATGGAACCAAGTCAACTTTCAATCCAAGAGGTTGTATACCCCTATCATCACAGATCAATTGGTCTTCACACACAAATCTGATGTTTTTTCATAAAAAAAAAATGAAAACTCCAGATAACTTATTGCTGCACGCAACCAGTTTGAGATAACAGGTTTCACAGTATATGTGTTTACCTGTGTAATGCTGTAGTAACTTGTTCATCCTGATGTCCCATACTTTAACTGTACTGTCAGTACCGGCTGATGCTATACACGTACCGCTGGGGTGGAATTCTACGTAGTTCACAAACCTGTACAAAACAAACCTCACAATAAGGCGAGAAGTTTTATTTGTGACATGCAGAATTATGATGGGCGAGTTTGATCATCAACTATAGTGACTAGGGTCTGACAAGAATACGTTGAACTCACTTTATTACATGTAATGTGTATTGCACATGTGTGAAGAAACGGGAAGCTGCGGTGCACATACCTGGTCCACTATGGTACAACCTACCAATTTCCTTCGGTCAAACCAGAGCAACTATAGTGGTCATCTGACCATGTGTGATTATTTGAAAACAAGGCAGTGATTGGTTGTTGTTAACCAATATGTGTAAGTGTATTTAATGTATTAAAGAGTCCGGCTATGGTAAATGGCTGATGATTGAATCTGCCCGATCATTACTTGTGTAATATGACAATGCAGCATAAATCTATAAAAATAAAAATTGTCATTTCAACTTGCATCTATATAATAATAATAATATACAACATTTGATATAGCGCCCTATCTAGCTAACATAAGCCACTCTAAAGCGCTTTACAGTACATAGATATACAATTAATACAATTAGCATATACATTAATCAATACAATTTTGAGGAATTCGCAGGAGCTGCCTTATCAGGCCCTAACTACCCGGTACTAGTCCTATGGCACCTGGCTAATATCTCCCTATATGTATTGTATTGTGTATCTATGACCGAGCCTCAATAAAATATCACATTATCAATGATGGGGAAATTGGTCTTCATTGACTTAAATAAATATGTTTGAACTTACCCTCCATGTTCAAAGAAGGTGTGTACACACTCTTTACTATTTTTGTCCCACAGTTTCACTGTTTTATCATCACTTCCTGATACAACAAGTCTGCCATCTGGGGAAAACCTGGCAAATATAGATATGTATCAAAAGTAACAAATTAAATGGAACCTTCCAATTAGAATTCAACAGCAAATCAGGAAAGTTTCAATAAACAAAACTTCTAATCTATAAATTTAAAGAAAATTATATTGCCATACAACAGCCACAGAAAACAAGATGCCTTTTAAGACTGATTATCCAGTAGGTACTAGCCAAATAAGCTGGGGCTGTCGAGCCATCAAGGACATATCAAATAATATTTTTTATGTAAAATCTCATGTTTGCTTACCTGGCACATCGAACCCAGTTCATGTGTTGATTTAAGGAGAACATAAACTTCTGTCTGTGTACTGTCCATACCTAGTGGAGATAACATACCACAAACTCATTATCACTTTAAAAGTGTTTGAAAAACGGGAAAAACAATAATTTGAAGGAATAAAAAAAATGCACAAGTATACAGTCTTTTGCTATAGCGTCGTGTCCAAATCTGACCTACATTTAGCAATAAACATGTAAGGGTTATTCCATTTATGAGTATACAGCCTATTACAGGGTGGGACCATGTCAAGCTGGTATCAATAACATGTGAGTTGGGTCTTGTAAACTAGACATTGTCTAAATATGTAACCCTGGATAAATAAAAGATATTATTATTATTATTATTATTATTATTAAATCATTGTTAGAATATGTGGTGAGGACAGTAGAAAATATTTTGCAAGAAGAAAGAATTGTCTCCCTGCTACCACACTCCACATATACAGTGTTTTCTCCAGAAGAGGGGAGGGGGGATTGTGTACATCCCCCATAAATTTCTATATTCTGCCTATATCACACTTCCAATGCCCTCCATTTTATTACAACCAGGAGAGTGTATATATTACTAACACTCATAATACACAAGATATTTTATACACTTTATAAATATAACTAGATACGTATATCAAATTTGTTTTTACATGGTATGGTACATGGCAGTAGGTGAGTTTGGCAGATAAAAGGGCATTTAAGAGGGAGGAAAATGTTCCCCACCCTAGGTTGGGAGTAGACAAGGGTGGCGGTTTAACGGATTGTGATAAAATGAGGTCTTACAGTTACATAACAAAAAGTTCATATTAGCCTGGAGTTGAAAATGTAATTAATACATTTTATTTAACAGCATTAAAACAAGCCAGTATGATATTCCGACTTTGCATATTGCAGAGTTATCTTCTCTTGTGAGCAAGTTTTGATTGTTTCGTCATTGGTTTGTGTGAAAAAAATAAGTCGCTTTTTCAAAAATTGATGCTGTTAAGTTACTCTCAAAAACCAATGACGTAACAATCAATACCTGCTCACAAGGGAAGATAACTCTGCAATATGAAAAGACGGAATACATTGTATATCAATACATAGAATTTTTACCATAAGTATTGAATTGATGGTAACATTTACCACAAAAATCTTGACAATAAAACAAAATAATCACTTATACAGTACCTAGAACTTTAGCAGAAAAACAAATGCTCATTCACTCATTTGGCAGATGCTATTTGAGTCTATGCAAGACTTTGTACAAAACATGCAAAAACATCTTGGCTTCTTTGCTATATTTTGCATTAATCATTATAAAATTAATATATTAGTTTGTTTTACGGATGATGATGAAAACTGTTCACTATCTTAAATTTGTAATATTCTACAAATCTATTAGGTGAAAACAATGACTGTCTTACAGCCTCTGTTTAAACACACAATGCCTCAGGAAAAATGTGAGACTAGAATGTACCTTGACAGTTTTGTCGTCCGAGGCTGTGAGCAGGTACTGTCCGTCGCTAGAGAAATCTACGCTCCTCACAGTGGCTGTGTGAGCCTTGAATACTGTTGACTCTCCTTTTCTGTAACAGACAATAACAGAGTTATGTATCAAAAATAAAACATAACTTTGTCTTGCTATCTTGAGTCCTTGACAGTGGAGTAAAATTGTATACAGCATTATTAATAGCTGTCCCTTGTCTGAGGGTATGAATGACAAAGAAATCAAGGGAAGTAACCTGTATCGTTCACACTGTGTTTACATTGAATAGTCACTTTGAAATTTTTAACAAATCTAGATATTTCTATGTTTGAAATCTTAAAACTGATATTTAGAAAGTGCCTTGATCATGACAAAACAATTTAATTCAAAACTTGTTTTACGAAGCAAAACCATTAAATACTGACACGCTGGGGATCCATAGTCGCACTGTCTTGTCTCTGGACCCAGAGGCCACAAGGTGGCCTGACGGAGAAAACTTGACATCCATCACTGCGTCCTACAGGGAAGAACAAGACAACACGGAAAATTAGACACTATCAAGAAATGACGTACCACATTGTTATGGTTATATCGTTTTCGGCACATCAGTGAGTGGATCAGTGACTTCAATGTGACTTAAGCCAAATGAAGCAGAAAGTGTGAAAAATAAATATTTCTCAAAATGTTTTCTGAAAAGTGAACACATTGTAACCATTTATCCCCTATTTCCTGAAACATGTCATTATCTAAAGATCTTGTTATCAACCTACAGGGGCTTCATTCAATGAAATTGACCCCAAGATAGAAGTTCCTATTCTTGCCCCATATGGATATGATGAAAAAAAAATGAAAATTAACTCGTAGGCCATGTTTATGTAACAATATATATAGGAAATGGAACATGAAAAAACATGGAACATGAGTCATTACAAGTTTATAGTACTTTACTGGTGATCAAATTCAGAATGTGTAGATGTGAGTTCTACATATTGCTTAGGGCTGACACAGTTAACTAAGTACATGGATACAGTTTGGGTCAGTACATTTCAGTCAACACTTCTGTACCATGCATTACATCATGTATAAAACAAACTTATACAGGGCAATGAAAGTCTTATTTGTTAAGCATCAGTTACCTTGTGTCCAACAAATCTGTAAGCCCTCATTTGGGGCTTGAAGTTCCAAACCATCAGACAGGAATCCATTGATCCAGAGGCTATAACAGAAAAGATGCATGATTATATCTACATGTATATAATGTTGAGAATATGCTGTTTCTGGTATTTTTTTCGCTCTTCAGATTCAATTTAATTTCAGATACACATGACACATAATACTGTGATTTAGGGGTGGGTGTAGCTGCGAAAACGTAGCTTTCTGACGACGAGAGATTTTTTTTATATATTACGTCGTCAGAGCTACGAATTAGTCCTATGCCAACTAATGGAGCAAAATCAAAAGTGTTAATCTGTAAGATTGCATATAATCACACCTCATATGAGTATAATGTTATCAAAATATTGCATAATCGTTGAAAAAACGAATCCTTACCAATGCAAAAACTCTTTTACGAAATTAACAAATTATGTATTGGGAAAAAAAATAGAAACGACAGCCATGACAGATCACGCGGGATGTTATCTCAATTATCCTTTCTATATATGGCCTTTTCGGCAAATCCCTACCAATAAGGACTTTTACAAATACTCTTTCTTCCCCCTAACCATAGTCCAATGGAACGCCCTCCCGTTAGGAGCTTGCAGCAGTCCATCACTTGACACCTTCAAGAAGGCAATCAGTGATCCTCCCTTTGTTAGGCCATAGACTATGTCAGCATATTTTTAACTTCCCCCGTCCCCCTCACCCCCGTCCCCCTGTCATCATAGTTCACCTACCCGAATACACTAATTCTGGCTCTGCATGGGAAAGAGTTCCTAAAGGTGGCCAGAGTTGATATGACCAACACCGAATCAGAACTCTTTCCAAATACAGCTCAGTTGGAGTGTATGTTACTGTATATTAGGTAAACAATCTTCAAACTATTATTATCACCCCCCCCTCCCTCACACCCTGACTCAAAGTCCATAATAGATCCGCTATTTTGTACAACAGGAGCTATCAACATCCGTAGAGGTTCCATAAAATATTCCCTTGTATGGGCAGTAGCTATAGCAGGTCTAAACTTATAGACATTTCTTAGCACCAAATACTCTCTCATCACATTTTTCTTTCTTTCCTCTCCCTCTGCCTTATGCATGCACCAGTCCGCAATTTATCATTTCTATCTCTGTCACCACACAATACCTTTCAACATGCACAGACGCGCACGCTGGACATAATACTCGAAAGAGGGTGATGCAGAATATATAGATAGATAGATAGCATGGCCGAATATAGTATTACTACTGATGCTGCCATGTTAACTACAATTTCCATATTGGGTCATGACACCCATATTTGGACGTCTGACCTATATCGGAAGAGAGACGAACTTTCCAACATGGCGGTCAATTCAGATTTCGATTACGCTTGCTACGTTTACTTGATAATTTAACGACATTTTAGGCAGAGTTTAACTTTAAGTTGTGCAGGATTTAACAGAAATAGTTCATACTACAACCTTATTTATGGATGTGGACCAATGTGCTGTCAATTAATTCTAAAATCACCCCAGTGTGATTCACATTGGGCTTGCTCCATTATAAGGCATGGGATCGATTTAATACCCGGTCGGGGCAGAGGAGGCCGGGTATTAATATAAGTACTAGGGTGGGTGATGAAAGGGGGCGTCATACAATATATAAGATTTTAGATATGCACGTTACATGATATGTATGCTGTGGTTTGGATTATTGAGTCATTAATGTGGTATGGGAGATGTGGGAATGTAAAATTCCAGTAAACATTTGGAGGAAAATACTGCAGAAAACCAACATGCGATCAAAGGGATAACACCTAAATTCTATTTATCCAATATCTGACATCACTCCATTTCCCGTCACCTTTGGGATCAAACTTTTGCCTTAGATTAGTGGTCTAAAGCTCACACTTAATTTCACACAGTAATATATATTGTGTGCTTCAGGTTAACAGCTACCGAAATTGCATTTTTTTTCTTTAGTATACAAAGGGTCCATCAATACTGATGATTGTGCCTTCAGGAACCTGTGCACAAAGGCGTGAAAAAAGGAATAATTTTCAGTGATTAGATAAGTTTTTTTGTGCAGGGTATAAGATAAAAAGGTACAAGCTGGTGTATGTATTAGCGTGTAATGAGGGCTTCAAGGGCTGCATATGATATGTGTGCCTTGAAGTCCTCGAGTTTTGTGGATTGTACTGCTACTATCGGAAGGAAATTTCATTGTTATTGTGTGTGGAAAGAATGAATATTTATAGTTGTCCTTTGTAGCAGATGTGTGTTTGTATGCGTAAGGGTGTGCATGAGATATGTCTGGTTCGAGGGTATATGGGTGTGAGTATTTATGTTGGGTTTATCGCTACGAGTTGGTGTACTATTTTTTTAAATAGTCTCTTTAGTCTGCTAATGGGTACAAGTTTGTTTGGGTAGGAGTCAATTAAAAATTAGAAGTTAGCTTTTATTGTTATTATAAATAGCCAACTGACTACTGACCTAGCTGCTTCATGTTTGGATTGAAGTCAACACTGGTGATGGTGTCCCTGTGGCCCTTAAAATGGCGCTCCAGGGACGGATCCTCCTGTAATGAAAAACATCAGTCATGTATCAATATCAATGACAATAAAGCATTGCAGAGAGCCAAGAACAAGTCAAACAAACTATGCATATGTTTTTATCGGTTTCATATTTTGTTAATTTAAACTACACATAGTTTTTATTAGAAAATTCGAAATTAAACCAGGGTCCGGATCACCAAAGTACCATTATATTAACATTAGAAGATTTTACTATAATAAAGTAAAGTTCCCATGACAAGATCATGATTTCAGAAGTCAAAAATTTGCCAAAATTAATTATAAATTAAATGCAGTAAAAACGTGTAGATAAACCGTGATCAAGTAAAATATCGTAAGTATTATCTGACCTCATTCATTTGTTTTCTATTAAGTATGTTTTCAATTGTCAAAGTGCTAACTATGATGCATTAAACTAAATGTTATGAACATGGACAGTTGATTACAATTTCAGAATTATTTTTATAACGTTACTTGGAATTAAACAACGACATTAGAAGATTTTTTGGGTTCACAGCTATGTAGATGTTTTAACTCTAAAAAAAATCATCATATGCAATAACATTTTATGTTCGTTTTACAAACCAAAACATTCGTCATCTTTTTTCCTTCCAGACAGCACGATTAACCTGAACCTGTCTAATCATGTATCAGATTTTCGAAGATGGCGGGCTGTTTACCAAAGGGAGGTAAGTACTATTTTAGCGTCAGGGAACTCTATAAATACTGAAACGGAGAACGGGTTTCGAATTACGGTAAAAAACGGATAGTGAAATAAATGATAAGTTTGGAAAAATGCTGGAAAATTTAGAGGTCTTATGACAGAAATTTATAATATTATCTACTGCTTGAAATTGAAATATGCTGTTTGTATTTCTTGTTGAATTTTAAACTGAACAGTTAACTGATTAGAAAACACAAGGAAAATATAAAACTACCTAACTGTTATAAGTTTATATTGCTAACGATTTCCGTTTACCATTTTTTTTTATTATTATTAGTGATCCAAAATTATCGTAACGTTAAAATATCTTTTAAACGAATGTACCCATTTTACTGAAAATACTTCCTCTCTGCTAGATCTCATTCTTGTCAGCAACCCTTCAATATTAAATCAAACATTTGTTGGTGAATCGTTCCAAGACAAACCATTACGATATCACTGTCCTGTATTCGGAATTTGGAATTTTACCAAAACTACAGCTAAATCCTTTAATCGTAAGGTATAGCTTTACAAGCACGCTGATTTTGAAAAGTATAAAACGATGGTAATGAATACGGAATGGTCACTTCTTGACTCAAATGTCATAGATGAATCATGTAAAAATCTGACAGACACATTAGAGAGAATTTCCTATGTCTGTATTCCAAATAAAACTATTGTGGTTAAAAGTAGAGATCTACCTTGGATGTATCTCGACATTAAAAAGTTGATTTCAAAACGTAAAAAAATACATAAAAGGGCAAAACAGACGACTAGAGATTGTGACAGGTTAAAGTTTAGACATATTCGCAATAAGTGTTTCAACCTAACTAGGCAGTCCAAAAACAAGTATTTCAACAAACTGTCGTTAGAACTATCTGTCCCAAATCGTTCCAGGTCATGGTAGAAAGTTCTTAACAAATTCATGAAAACATACACAAATAAATCCCACATCCCTGTCATTATTAGTGATGGAAATTATTACGATGACGATGCTGACAAGGCTAATATTTTCAATTCTTATTACTCGTGTATCTATCCCAAAAAAACTTGGTCAAATTATAATAACAAGCGATGACGTCACAGATATACTGGTTAATCTGGATCCGTCCAAAGCAGTTTGACCCGACCTAGTCAGCCCAAAGTCCTAAAAGAGACAGCCAATGTTCTTTGTAATCCTCTTGCCTTCTTTTTTAATAAATGTCATGTCATGTCTAAATTTCCGTCGTCATGGAAAAGAGCGAACGTCATACCTGTTCATAAAAAAAAGGAAAACGAGATGACGTCAAGAATCATCGTCCCATATCTCTAATAAGTGTCGCAGGAAAAGTATTTGAACGCTGGATATTTAAATATTTGTGCAATTTTCTTCTTCAAAATAGCCTTATTANCAAAGCAGTTGGACCCGACCGAGTCAGCCCAAAGTCCTAAAAGAGACAGCCAATGTTCTTTGTAATCCTCTTGCCTTCTTTTTTAATAAATGTCTTGCCATGTCTAAATTTCCGTCGTCATGGAAAAGAGCGAACGTCATACCTGTTCATAAAAAAGGAAAACGAGATGACGTCAAGAATCATCGTCCCATATATCTAATAAGTGTCTTAGGAAAAGTATTTGAACGCTGCATATTTAAATATTTGTGCAATTTTCTTCTTCAAAATAGCCTTATTACTAGCTGTCAATCAGGCTTCACACCCGGCGACTCTACTATAAACCAATTACTTAGTATATCTAACGACTTTGGTAAAGCTCTAGACTCAGGCAAAGAAATTCGAGCAGTATTCTGTGATATCAGCAAGGCTTTCGACCGTGTCTGGCATTGAGGCCTTCTTTTCAAACTTAAAAAACTTGGCATATGTGGAAAGTTATTAACCAGGTTTGAAGATTATCTTCTCGACAGAAAACAAAGAGTTAATTTAAATAATTGCAGTTCTAATTGGGCATCTATTAATGCCGGAGTACCCCAACGCTCTTTCCTTGGACCTCTGCTCTTCTTGATGTACATTAATGATATTGTGTATAATATTAACTCCATGATAAAACTGTTTGCCGACGATACGTCACTGTTTATGGTAGTAGACAATCCAGTTACGACACATGAAATTCTGGAATCGGACTTGGAAAAAATAAATGCATGGTCACGCCAGTGGCTTGTAGCTTTAACCCAAATAAATCTGAAACTATCCTCATAAGTAGGAAAAGAAACCCTCCCAATCACCCTCACTTACATGATTATGAACCAAGTTCCTATAAATAACGTATCTTTCCATCAGCATCAGTCTTTTTCTCCTCAAACGGTAGTTGGTCAGATCATGTCAATTACATCATCTCTAAAACGTCACCTNAAACTTTTCAATGAATAAGCTTAGGTCAGTTTATTCAATCGGAGGCAAAATCATAAAATTATCCAGTTCCATAAAATGTTCTATCAATATACACCTGAATATTTATATAGCCTTATCCCAAGTACTGTATCGGAAGGGCATCGATATGATACCAGAAACTCCAACCATACCTTTATTACTCCAATATTGAGTAAAACTTCCTTTTATAAGCAGTCTTTTCTACCTTCTGTTATATAGACCAATGGAATAGTCTTCCACAAAATGTACGATCAAATCCGTCTACTTCCGCTTAAAAATCTTATCTTGACAAGCAACATACTAAGACAACGCCTATCTATTACAACGTTGGTACCCGCAAGGGTCAAATATATCACGCACGACTACGAATGGAGTGTAACTCCTTAAATGGTCATTTACTTGCTAAAAATATTGCTCCATCTCCATTATGCATGTGTGGTGAAGTCGAAGACAATAAACATTTTTTATTGGAATGTAACAGGTACGATCAAATAAGAAGACGCTACCTACAATGTTTGCCCCATAATATTACTTTGGAGTTATTATTATTTGGAGATGATTCGTTTTCATTGGCTGAAAATAAGTTAATATTTCTAGCTGTACAGAATTATATACTTAAAACTGGCAGCTTTTCTATAACTGAATAATATGACATGTAAACTTGTACAATATATATCTTACCCCAACCACCTTACTTTAAGGAAGTTTAAACTATTGTTATTTCCATTAATTATTGGTATATATATATATGCGTGTGTTGTGTGTATGACTGGTGTTATCACGTACTGAATATATTAGTTGCTGTTTAGTATACTTGGTGATAGGTTTACATAAGTGTCTTTGACACTTGTTCCTATTTCCCTTTGTCTTCTCTGTTCATTGTAATAAGATGCTTGAAGTAGTAGTAAAGTTCCGCTTTTGGCACAGGGTCATCCGGTGCACTCCCCTATATAATCCTTACCACCTCCCTGGCACCCCCCTAGTGGCACCCCCCTTCGGTAGGGGGGTACCGATCGATGACGTCACAGGGGGGTTCTCATGTATTTGGGTTTTTTGCCTGACTGCATCTATTTNGATTGATTGATTGATAGGTTTTACGTCCGCTTCACTACCGAGTAGCTCGGTTATTTCACATATGTCTCGTCCCTTATAGAGAACAGGAGGAGGAGATGGAGTCACGAAGCAGCAACAGCAGCAGCAACAACAACAGCTTCCGCCGCAACAACCAACAACAACCACCGTCGCCGCCGGAGCTTCATCCGTCGGCGGCGGCGGTTAATGGATGAAGCCCCGGCGGCGGCGGCGGCGGAGGCGGCGACGGCGGTGGCGGCGGCGGTGGTCGCTGCTGCTGCTGCTGAATAGATGCAGGCAGGAAAACCCCAAATACATGAAAATCCCCTATGACATTATCGAGCGTTACCCCCCCCCCCCTCGTATATAGGTTGTTGCTATAAATAGATGCAATCAGGAAAAACCCAAATACATGAGAACCCCCCTGTGACGTCATCGATCGGTACCCCCCTACCGAAGGGGGTGCCACTAGGGGGGTGCCAGGGAGGTGGTAAGGATTATATAGGGGAGTGCACCGGATGACCCTGTGCCAAAAGCGGAACTTTCCTACTACAACTTGAACTGAAAAAAAAAAGTTTAATCTAAGCTTAAGTCCGTGGTTTGGTGAGAAAAACCTTAATTTAACGTTAAGCTTTCGACAACCATACAATGGAGCTTGTGCCATCTAAGATGACTTCTATTCAGGGAGATTCAATCAACCATAGATTACGCGCAGTGTTAAGAAAGTATCACGTCACAAACATCGCGCATTCAACAAAGTCCGCAGCCCAAAAGGAGTGCAGAGCTGCTCACAGCGATACAGGTAGGAACAAAAAGCTGTTGACGTACGCGAAGAGTCAGCGAACAGACTCCTCTGGAGTGTCCTCACTGAGGAAGGACGGACTTCTTGTGAGTGAGCCCAGAGCGAAAGCTGAGATACTCAACCAGCAGTTTTGTTCTGCATACACCAGTGAAGACCTATCAACTGTTCCGGAACTCGGCCCCAGCAACATCAGGGATGCCTCAACTATCACCATCAGTCAGACGGGAGTGACAAAGCTTCTTCTTAATGTCATAGGGAGCAAAGCAACAGGTCCAGATGAAGTCCCAGCAAGGCTACTCAGGATGTGTGCCCATTCCATCTCTCCTCCCGTGCTCACCAGAGTGTTTCAGTCTTCCATAGATGCTGGAACTGTCCCTGACGACTGGAAGAAAGCTCATATAACCCCCATCTTCATGAAGGGAGACAAGGCAAAGGCAGGCAACTATCGACCGGTGTCACTGACTTCAATATGCAGTCAGCTGGTGGAGCACATAATCCACAGCAGTCTAATGGATCACCTAGAACAACACGACATCCTATCTGATTACCAACACGGATTCAGGAAGAAGAGATCCTGCGAGAGCCAGCTGATCCTGACCATAGACGGCATTGCCAGGAGCCTCGACAAAGGTGATCAAGTCGATGCAGTCCTCCTCGACTTCTCGAAGGCGTTCGACAAGGTCCCGCACCAAAGACTTCTGCGCAAGCTCCACTACTATGGTATCCGAGGGAACACGCTCAAGTGGATTGAAAGCTTCCTATCCAACCTTACGCAGAAAGTTATACTTGAGAGCCAACAGTAATCAACATATCCCGTAACATCAGGGGTCCCTCAAGAAACTGTCCTCGGACCTCTACTATTCCTGGTCTTCATCAATGATCTCCTCTTGTGTGTAACATCCACTCCTCGCTTGTTCGCTGATGACTGCTTGTTGTACAGAGTTATTTCCACTTATGACGGCTCTGCACAACAACAAGAAGACCTGGACAGACTACAGGAATGGGAGGATAGATGGCAGATGAGCTTCAACCCAGAGAAATGTGAAGTCATCCGGATAACCAGGATAAGGAATCCCTTGGTCACGACCTACTCCAACCACGGTCAAGATTTAGAGACAGTCCCGTCGGCCAAGTATTTAGGAATCCACCTCCAAAATAACCTCTCTTGGAACAAACACATCGAAGCTGCCAGCAAGAAAGCTACTTCCACCAACGCTTTCGTGCAGAAGACACTGACGAAATGCCCAGCTGATGTGAAGGCGGCCTGCTACACCACCTTGGTACGCCCCATCATCGAGTATGGATCTGTCATCTGGTGTCCACATACATCAGCAAGCTAGAATAGCTAGGTCCAGCGGAAAGCAGCCATGTTTGTTATAGGCGATTTCAGCAAATACAGCAGTGTCACAACAATGCTGCAGACACTCGGCTTGCACACCCTGCAGGAGCGGAAAATTCAGGCCCAGCAGGTGATGATGTATAAAATCGTCCACGGCCTTATCGGCATCCGCCCACAACCATACCTACCTTCTGCCTGCATCAACAACAGCAAGGACCAGAGGACACGACAACCGTTAGGTCCAACCTACATCAAAAACACAGACTACCAACAGAGAGAGAGAGAGAGAGAGAGAGAGTTATTTCATGATTAAAACTATAGATTAAGATAACAAACTTATAACAATGTTATATAACAAACTTATCAAACTTATAACAATCTTGACCAGTTGGACTATAAACACATTCATTATTTTAATTGTACATCGGCTATCGTGGATAGTTTTTACCTCCCGCTATGCGCAAATTGTGCGACAATATTCTTATGAATGATGCACGTGAAGAAGAAGAAGAAGAAGAAGAAGAAGAAGAAGAAGAAGAAGAAGAAGAAGAAGAAGAAGAAGAAGAAGAAAGAAGAAGAAGAAGAAGAGGAAGAAGAAGAAGAAGAGGAAGAAGAAGAAGAAGAAGAATAGTTCCTGCATTATTATAAATTTGATGTCGGAAGCTAATCGGACGGATCAAGCAAAGTGTGTAAACATCCGTCCTTGTTCTGGTAAGTGTATCCGTATTTTACACTGTACCGAAATTTAAAAAAGACCAAAACATTACACTGTTGTATGTCGCTACCGCAGAATGGACAAATTGTGAGGGTATGTTTTCGAAGCTCTCAATTGACCTAGATCAAATTGCGACTCACGTGTGACTTGCGGGATTGCGGGGAATATGTCAATCTGTCAAACATGAAAACAAACGTGCTTATTTGAGTTTCAATTGTCAAATGTAAGTGTTATTGTCTGATCTCTAAGACCGAAAACGTTTCAATCGTTCGGACATGGTGTGAAACGTGTTTATGAAACGTAAAGATCGAACGTCTGTAAACCGTGCACCTGTTTCTTGGAAACGAAACAGTCGTCTGCAAAGATTTTGCAACATCCAATATGGTGTTATAGTCAGTAAATTGTTCGGTTTTATCGAATATGACACTTCAATTTGAAAACGCAATGAACTGCTGTGTATGTTGCAATGAAAACTAAATATAGGCACACACAAAAAAATAAATGCTGTGAAAACTGAGACAGTCCGTTGATCTACAAATATTTTATATAATCTACAAGAAATAGAGGGGAACTCGGTTGAGGTTGAAGAAGGGGGTGTTGGAAGCTCTGTTAACAAGAAATAATCCTATGATCAGATGATAATATTCATATTATGGATGGACAATGACATGTATGATTATGAATTGCTTTAATTGCCTATCTAAATCTGTACAAATCCAAATAAAGAAAAATATTTAACACTTTCTCAAAAAGGGCAATGAATTTAAGATCTTGTAGTATTGTCAGAAAAGCAGATGTATCCATGACCAGGGCCCATTGTACTTGCTGATTTTAAGACTGATACTATTTACAAGTAGGTTAATTTCTCTAGGATTCCTTCTAGATTTATGAACTTTTTAAACAAATTTTTGAAACTCATCAAATCTCTTTAAAAGGTAAAGTATTAAAACAACATAAAAAATGTGTAGTCTGTAGTCTGTACATTTAAGTATTGTGACAGATCCTAGTGTTGGTATTTATATGAGGAAAAGGTAGAAAAATGCAAGTTCACCACCAGATTACCTGTGTTTTGAAATACCCTTTCTCCTACCATTATTTTTGAGAAAAAAGGAGTTGAATTCAGAGAGTAAGATTGATCCTGTATATTTATATACTGACTATATATCTTCCTAAATATCTACATTCTATTACCAGATACTCGAACATCATGTCTGCCTCCCAGCGTAGTCTTGTGAGTCTGGGCAAGAAAGTGACGGAGAAAGTGGAAAATATCCGGGATCAACGTCACCTGTTGTCTGCCATTCTTGATGAGTATATAGCAGATGTGAGTATAGAGAAAATGTTTTTACCATGTCCAGAAATCAAATATATCTAAGTAATTGGTAAATAATTAGCAGCGATTTCATTTCTTATTATCTCTTAAAGCAATTTAATACTATTATTAAATTGAGTGGATGTTAAGCTGGAGGAATGTTATATTTGTTTGTGCATGTACGTGCAAATGTGTATTTATGGTCTGTAATTGTTATTCGTAGATTTGTGCTTGTCGGGGAATTAGCCTGTAACAAACAACAGAACAGAACCCTTAAGACATTGTTCAGTGGTATATTATATTAATTGCCCTAGTATTGGAACCAGATAAGATTTTTGGCAGAACATATTTCATTTCTTCATTTTCCAGCTTGTTTGGAGATAAATGTCTGAAGTTGGTCCCAAATAATATATAGACAGGAAAATTAATTGTTAACAGGTTTTATGAATCATTGGGTCTTTAAGTACTTTGATATTTTTTGTAGAGTGAGAGAGATGCTGAAAGTCTACTTGCTATCACAGACAAAGGCATGTTTATGCAGAGTTTTGTGGATGTCATGCAGAACTTGGACAGGTGTTACAACACCTGTTTCCTTCTTACCACAGAGGCTGAAAATCTTATTGGTAATTATATTTGATAATAATCACAGATCTATGATGAATGATATGATCTATGATATTTACACATGTGTAAATACACAAAACAATTTAAAAATGGACAAAATATTAGTGTACACGAAATCAGGGGGGGGGGGGATATATAGCTGATTACTGTAACAGCTTGAGATTTAATTTTAAAAGCTTTCATTGAATATAAGGGGGAAAAAGTTTATGGATTTGTAAAAGCGATATGAATTAATCAAGTATACAACTCGAACATTGTACTGTTTATTAAAAAGCGGATAAAAATATTTCAATTTCCACTACAGACAATCTTCCTCTCATAGCAGATATTTAGTTTTGGTTACAATCAGATTGTGATTATTTAATTTAAATACAAACTTGTAAAGGACTGTTACATTCATTCTTTTTGCCTGCATGATGCAGACAGATGTTGAGGTTTTCATGTGTATCTGTGATGTACATGATAGACTGTCAGTTGAATCCAAAGTATTCAAAATAATATAGAGACATTTCAGTTTAAATATTCATTAATCTCTTAATTACATATTAATTAAACTCCAATTACATATTAATTTCAACCATGATCTGTTTATATTATTTGGGAAAATTAATTATGCCTATGTAGTAAATTTGGTGGGTGTTAAGTTACACACTGTCTCTTCATGTAGTAGGGAACTGCTCTCAGGTCCCAAAATCTGTTAGAATTTGGAGGAAAATCCCTCACATGTATTCAGTTCGAAGTTAGGATGTAAAGAGACCGCTCCAAGATGTCACATCAATGTTGTCGGCACTAGCTGTTACAGTCTAAGGGAGATATAACTCTCCCCAACATTCACTTCACCTACTGTGTACATTTTGATAGTCAGCAGCTTTCATACCGATATACATTTAATGTTTATGTACCTGTCAGTTTGTGGAATTCGTGTCTGGCAAATATCTTTTTTGGCTTTTATTCTGAAAAAAAGTTAAAGAGTAGGAAGATGGGGAATAAAAACCAAGATTAATAAATTCCATGATAGTTTTTTGTTGAGTCCATTTTTCACAAAGCACAACAACTGTTCTTTTGTTATATCATAATTTTTAGACTGTTTACAATTACTCCAAAGAATTCCAAAGAAACTTCAATAAATATGTTAAGTATTTTAGACATTTATGAAGAATAAATATGACCTAATGTCACATTTTGAAGGTACTCAAGAATGTTTTAGTTGATATATAATTATAAGGTAACTGATATCATTAAAAATCTGTGTTAGACACTAATTTTATTTGCTCGGTAGTCCACAGGACTAGTTGAATAGAACATTTACTAGTCCTTCGTCAATGTAACTAGTCCAAGATTTTCTTAAGGAAACATCGCGCTCTACAGCACAAAACATCTTAAGTAATTGACTCTAGAGGACTTAAAATAACTACTGCCATGAGAATATGGTGAAGTTTTAGGAAAATTTTGACATTTATCATACAATATATCTTATTTTAAGCAGTTATATCTAAATTTCATAAAGGAATATTCTTATTTTATAATCATATTTTTCACCAGTCCAAAGGACCAGTTAGGTTAGGGGATTCACTAGTTCTTGCTGAAGTCTACTAGTCCAGGACTAGCGGACTAGTGTTAGTGTCAACCCCTGAAAATTGAAAATTATCAAAATATTCAATAAAAAAGGAATTCACAGGTGGATGTGTGTCGGAAAAAGAATGTTGTGGGGAAGATTGCGTGCTTTGTTAAAATCTGGGTAAATTTTGGCCCTTTGAAGCTACTTCATTGGATGTTTTTCTGCTGCAGAAGAAGCACAACGAGCCAGTCCCACACTGTGTCTGCCTGTACTAGACTCAAACAAGCTAGCCAAGCACACTTGTGGAGAGGATAGTTTGCTCACTGTCGATTTGCCTGCTGCATCAGTGAACAAACAGGATGCTGTGAGGACAGAGAGCTGCAGGTCCTGTCTGCAGGATAGAGGTGGTCCCCCTCCTTCAGGAATGGACCAGCCCACAGTTCTCAATGTCAACCTGAATGAGAACGCCTCTAAACCAGCTGCTCAGAAGCATGTATGGAATATTAAACCAGATGATGACACAAAGGGTACGACGGTTGTTTTTATTTTTCAAAACAAGTAGATTAGGTACTGTATGGAAAATATATGTCTTGGAGCCATTTGCAGATGACTGTCTAATTATTTCTGTGGATCTGATTAAGTCAGAAATGGTGCTAGATAATCATCTAAAATTGTAGATGTGGTTGAACTGTAAATAGATCCAAATTTTATCAGTATGTATTATGATGTATTACGGGTATATATATTCAGATATCAGGCTGATCTTGTAACTTTTAAATCGTAGAAGACCTCTTTATAAAATATGTTATGCTTGATTCAACAGAATCCTGTTCTGAACTGAAGCATTCTTCCCCCACTGATGTTCACAAGGTAAGACATAATCACCATATTCATCAAGCAACAAGACCATGCTTGGTTATAAGACCACCAATATATATTGTTGGGAATAAATGTTAACAATAGCTTTCTCGTTGTCCTGTAATTAGCCCACCCCCTTTCTTTCAGTCAGAGATTATATATTGGGCCCCAGGGCTTATTGCAGGATATATACGGTACTGTAATTTTGTGTAAAACCTAATTTGTTTTTCTGTACAGTGACTCATATTTGATTGGTTAAGAATTTTGATTTAATTTGAAATTATTTTAAACACTAATAATTGCTGTCTTGATACAGATATCTGACTGTTCTGCGATCCCGAACACAGCTCGGCCAAGGCTTGATATGAATGTTGCCAAGCGATGTCTGAGGACTGTCATCAAACAAGCAGAAAGTGATAACGGTGAAAGGAAACATCGCAAAACACGACGTGTCAGAACTGATTCTAAAGGTTTGTCTTTATTGGCACCTGAATCATCATGGTAATCGTATTTTGTCCATAAGCAGTCATATTTTCAACTTCTCATGAGAAACCATCCGTCAGATTTTGATGAAACATGGGTGTAATCATCAACCTGTGGTGGGGGATCAGAATCTTGACTCGAGAAGTAGCTAATTCCCCCCAGGGGGCTGAGGAGGGCAGTGTTTCTCCTGCCTATATCATTGGGGTCAGTAATCAACCCCACTCCCAATGCAATTTACCCTTTACTTCTCCTAAATCAAGTCTAATATTCCCAAAATGTTACCGATTTCATGAAACCACTGACAGTTTTCATTGTTAAACATCTGTCTGATGCAGTGTTTACCAGAGAGCATGCATGGCCACCACGTGGTGCAATGTCTGTCACTCCGTGGGAAGTATTGCGAAGAAATATAAATGGAAAAAGGGCGGTTTGGGCATAAAGCAGATATCAGATTTGTTAAAGGCAGTAAAAAATGGTGATGCCGGTGAAACTGCAAAACCTTTAAATGACATCTCCACTGGAACTTGATCAATAAATTTCAAATTGAGGATTTCAAGATGACAGCTTCAGTCTGATTGGCTGAGACATTTCCTGATCTAGCTGGGTGCAATAATATGTCTATTGTTACAGTTCTAGTTTACAATTTGTTGTGGTGATGTTTTGGAATAATAAAACTTTTTTTTCCACAGGAAAGCAAAAAATTAAAGAAAGTGAAAGTGCAGTAACAGGAGAAATAGAGAATGTCTTGGTGGATACTCGAGGGTCTATCAAAGCGGAACATGATCTTCAAAACTTTGCCAAGGGAAACACAGCTTCCAAGGATTGTAAGGACATCTGTCCTTCAACTCGGAGCAAAACTAGTTCTTCTCAAAACATCGATCTCTCGTCAGAAAACAATAACTGTTCATCAGAAAATATCAGTATGTCAACACAAAACGCCAATGTGCCACCTCAGAATTTCAATGTATCGGCTCACAATGCTAAAGAGAATTTGCTTAATGTGGAGGATTTTTTAAACAAATTAGACAAGCCAAACGCCTCTGAAAATACAAAGTTAGTAACATCGGAAATAAAAACGGAAGAGGTGTACGATGCAAGGAATGATTGTGACTCCAATGTAAATGCATATGTAAGTCTACCAACAACTACATCTTCTGTGGACAAATCCTCTGCTGTATCACCACAGACTTCTCACAGTTTTGATACGGTCTTGACACCCAAACAGAACTTATGTCAAGCTACATTTGAAGAGGGGTTACCGTATGGACTAGGGCCTACCCTAGCTCATGCAGAGTTGTGTGTAGGACAACCTGTTACAGTGGAGGTGCTGGAACCCACATCACCCTGGAAGTTCTACATCCAGCAGGTCGGGTTTGGGCTGGACAAACTCATGGAGCAGATCTTGTAAGTTTGTTATTTCAATCTAGCTTCAGAGGTGCAAGTGCCCTATATTTATTGCAGTATCTGTCTTGTCATCCATTATTTGTTTCCAGAAATTATCTTAAAAAACAGAAGTCTAAAATTTGTGTTAAAAACATTACTTTGACATAGTGTTGTCCCGATGATCGATTATAATCGATATCTAATCGGAAAGGCAACCGGTTCCCGACAGTCGATTATGAGATGGTCAACATCGATGATTGTTTTCAAAACCGGAAGTGCGAGTTTTACTTTCATTTTTACTAATAGTTCTAGCTATGTCATGTTACTCTTAACTGTAACTTCTTACCAATCATGCTATTTAAACATGATTAATTGCAAAAAAAAAGTCTTAGGGTTTGCTTCAAAGTTGAAATTTCATTAGTAGTATTATTAAAAGGAAAAGCCATGCCATTGTTGAAAAAAAAAATTCAAAAAATTAAGGGTTATGTAACGGTAGGCTAGGCTTATATCCGATCATCGATGTTGAAATCTCAACCGATTCCCAACACTACTTTCTCTTATCACTGGAATTAATTCCATTTTATGTTGTAGTTCCTACATGATCAAACATGGAGAGGATAAGAATCTGATAAAGAAACCAGAAAAGAATATGACATGTTTGGCTAAATTCTCACAAGATGGGCTATACTACAGGGCTAGAGTGATGCAGGTGTACCCCACACAAGGTACGCTTTATTCATTTTCAGTTTTTGGTAAGAAGTGGGGTAGGCAGCAAAGTCCAAGCTCAGGCGGCTATCATAAAATTAACTATAGCGTATGCAGTCTTGAACGGGTACTTTATAATTGGGAAATTAAATGAAAGTTATTTTCACTCTAACTGATCGCATCCATTCAACGATGTACAAACTTATAAACGATTTGAAGTTCCATACATATCTGAAAGAGTGCATATTGTAAAGAAACCGAAAAAGGTTATGCCCCTTTGTTATTTCCTGGGGGGGGAAAAGAGAATCTTTATAAACATTTTTTTAATCAGTTCAGATTTATTGGAAAGGGTAAATTAATCTTTCAACTGTTCAAGGAAAATTCAGTGGAAATTATTGCATTTCTGTCTGGGTTAAAACTTCAATTGTGCTTTAGTGTCTTAGGAGTTCTTTTCTCCCAACTTTACATTGAAAGATACATGTGTCCCATGTGAAACACCCTTGTGGAATATGTGTATTCCACTTAAGAACACAGTGGCCTGTGCTATTGTGATGTCAGAACCAGATAACGGCATTTAAATATGAAGTCACAATTGAATACCCGCCAGAAAGTCATTTGACCGACTGTGCCAATCTTGCAATCAGCAACTAACACTATCTTAAGAACATCAGAATTGATGAAAACTTTGCCCTGAAGGTCTTGCATGGATCTTTAAATTTGAGGCATACCACACTTTTCTTTGCCTTTTCTAGATATTGCCTTAACTTGTGTATATTTTATCTAGAGATTTAGCTATATTAAGTGTTGCATTTGTATTGTCGATATCATGTTGTACCAAAATTTCAGTTTTAAGACGGAGGAAAAAAAATCCATCATTATGTAGGTAGATGGGATATGGATATTCTACCTTAGACCATTGGTGTAGAATTTAGGTCGGAACATAATTTGACGCCTCAGTTCTGACCCGAATTCTACACCCTCGGGTATACATAGAATGTCCTTATGCATACCTACATATGATAGACTCTTGCCTTGTTTGTAGGTAACTGTAACAGTATTGGTTGTGATTTAGATACGGAGGTACCAGTAGACATCCTGTATGTTGACTATGGCAACAGAGAAGAGGGTACATCTGCCCACCTGCGAGAACTCCCCGAGAGATTCACCAGTCTCCCTATACAGGCAATACAGTGTGCTCTGGCCAAGGTAGGTATATTTCAACCTAAGGATTTCAGTTTTGTATGTCCAGCAAAAAACACCAGACAAAATTATGTGACATTATTGAGAAGGTTGTCCAATTCTATAACCCAGAGAGTTTATTCTGTCCCATGTAAACAAAACTAGTGTATATATTGTTCATGCAATCTCAGATATACATGATAGTTAGCGGCTCATCAGGAGAACCTCAATATATGTGGAACTACCACTCCTGTATACAGTTCCTTCATTAGCTTGTTTTGTAATTAGTGGAGTGACTTAAATGTGTCTTAGTTGAGTGTTACCAACCTGATTATATTTTTCAGGTTGCACCTGTAAACAAGTACAATGTCTGGACGGAGGATGACATTTCAGCTTTTACCCAGTTTGTGTATAGTCAGAACTTCAGTTGTGTGTACGTGGGTGGGACTGAGGAGGGCCTGCCACAGCTGATAGAGCTATACCTGTATGTTCCCCGCCCAACCGTCACTGGGGGGCAGCTTTACATTCACAACACAGTCTCTACCGTCAACATTGCCACCGTCCTCGTCAACCAGGGTCGTGCTCGTGACACTGCCATCATAGACCAGATAGAAGCATTACGCAGGATGTATAAACCATCTGTTTCGACTTCACAGCCACTGCCAGGTAAAATAACGGTCAAACAAATGTCTGACAAAGGGAGAGTACCACAACAGTCGAATACTGCTACTTCATCTGGTCAAACTTCTTTATTAACTGAAAAAGGTAAAATTCCTCGACCAATGAAACTGCCTAGACCTAAAGTAGCTGCTCATAAAAACAAAGTGATGTCTGTAAAGAGCATTGTGGCTGCAGCTTCTGGTGTCACTCCGGAATCAGGTACTCAGGATACCATGGAGAAAGTCAAGCAAGGAGGATTTGTGCAGATAGAGTCAGCCACACAACACAAAGTCACATCAGGAGGTGGTTCTCATCATAAAGTAGGACCAAACACTGGTATAGTATTGCACGACACAGGACCAGCTGTACTGCAGCCGAGAGAGGCAGATACTGGGCATAGCAAGCATGATGGTTGTGACCAAAGGCAGGAAGAAGACAAACAAAATATTGCAGTGTTGCCTAGCCAGGAACAGGTCAGTTCAGATGTAGCACAGCCAAATCAAAAAGAAGACAGCACAAATGTGAAAAAAGCAAGCGAAGATGATCAAAATTCAGAGGAAGATAGGGGAAACATTTTCACAACTCCAACTCCTCAAAGCTCTGTCCCAGACAACAGCAGCACTTCCACCACTGCCAATGAAACTCAAAGTATTGCAGACTTCCTGGCTAACCTGCCATTAGCCAACATCAAGATTCCCAACATTTTACAGAGTGATGAACAACTGTCTGTGATATCATCAGAGGGTTGCTCTGTACCAGCAGCAAATCAGGGGGAGACAACTTCAGAGAACTCCTCATACAGAAACATTGACTTATGCTCAAAATGTTTCAATGTGATGTTGTCACACGCTGTATCACCAGAGCACTTCTACATCCATATAGTTTCTGAGACGGTTGGCAAAACACTGGACAATATGATGAAAAACTTGAACTACCATTTTGAACAGATTGGTAGGAAGAATTTACAACAGCTCAACAGAAGTTACACACCAGACCTTGATGATTTGTGCTGTGCCCGATTTTCAGGGGATAATTTTTTCTACAGGGCAGTTGTGACAGAAGTTGTTGCAAGTGAGAGTTCCTCTTCTGCCTCAAAAGTACATGTGTTTTACCTGGACTTTGGAGATCGGGAGTGGGTGCCACGATGGAAACTGTTCCCACTTCCTGAAGAGTTCAAGGATACCCCTCCACTAGCTCTGAGCTGCTCTCTTGCATACATCAAACCTGTAGTGACATCACAAGATAGTGATGCTCTCTGGCCAGCAAATGTCACACAGGAGTTCATCAAACAAGTTGGGTTTGAAAACCCTATACAGATGATAGTCCTGTCAGGCACCCTCTGCTTTGATATGAAAAGGTAAGTTGACCATACAGTATTTATTTATAATGAATCTCAGAGGGCAAAAGTAATAAGCTCACAACAGGCATAATAACTCATTTAGTCCAAAGTGTATTCCTTGTCAAGGGGATACATTTGACATTATTTTAATGATTTTTAGCAGTTTTAAGATGAATTATTTTTATACAGAGGTGTACAATTTCATGTTTTAGAATACAAACATGCTGGAACATCTTACTGAATTTGTGTATCAAGTGTCCTGTATGAACTATCATATTTCCCCTTCTCCTCAGAAACCATCGGTCAGATTTTGATGAAACTTGGCGTTCATTTTCAGCTTTTGTTTATTCTCTGAATATTACATTGAGAAAAAATCTTTACTGCGGACAGTACTTATCATGGGTACACAATCTCTAGGATTGACTTTAAACATTTGGATAAGTAGATCTAGAGTGTTTATACATGTATGTTAACAAAACTAAACAAAACCTGTCGGTAGTCTTTTATGGTAAAAATATGCACTGCAAATTTTGACAGAAAACCAGCTTGTGGAATGGTGGACTCTGGTATCCTGAAGGTGTTCTTGGTCGGTTCAGAGGACGAAGAGGAAGTCTGTGTCAACATGGACCTCATACGTCTTGGTTTAGCTACTATTGACTCACGCTACAGTCAGGAGATTGGACTACCCAATGGTAAATTTTGTTCATTGATGCAAGAATTACAGATGGTACTTTGTGAAATGGATCCTAGGTGCCAATTATAATTAGGTGGAAGTGTTAGGAAATTAGGAATTTTAAATGTTAATACATTGAGAATTTCTCAATCCTTTTTGCAAATTGGGAATTTTATAATCACATATTTGGAAGGAGATGGGGATATTCTCAATTGTTAACTTGTTTAATGGAACTCTAAAAGGGGTTGATAGATCCAATGTGATGTCTTATCTTTGTAAATTTTGAAAAAATTGGCAGGTAATATATAGTAATTGGTTCCTTCTGTGAAGGTGTATTTCTGGATGGAGTAGAATTACAAACCATTACAAGACATCTCAACAACCTTAACAGCTTGCTTTTAGGTATGGAAGTTAGTGAGCGTTTTATAGTTCACCTAACCCTTAAGGCCATGTAAGCTTATGCTCTGGAGCACTTATTGCGATATAGATCAGTGAGCCAGTTTTCTGATATTTTCTTTTATATGTTACCTGGTTGTACAATGTTATGCATTATCTGTAAATCAAAACTGAAGACATTTTCAAAACGTAAAAATTTCCCAATCATCTCATGGCTTGTTATTTGGTTCATTTCATATATTGGATGGTTGGGTACTTAAAATCACAGCCTCATTCAGGAGCCTGAATGATACAAAGTGTAAACAACATGGCAGAAGATGAAACAGTTGTGACAGTGCTTTCCCAAACAAAAAGGATACAGTGGCATTTGGTTGCAGTTTTCTGTGAATGAAAGCAACATGTGAAAATATTGCTCTTTGTCGCAGTTTCAATGATTTAGTTTTCAGAAGCAGAGGTACAATAAAATTGTTTGTACAGTAGAATTTAATCTTTGGAAGTCTTCTCCAGGTTAAATAAGTTTGTAATTGTTTACAAAATATGATGCAAATGATCATCAGACATCTCAAGACCCAATGTCGATTTTTAGGCTCATTTAAAATCCAGTATTTCCAACTTGGCCTTTGATTTGCTGGAAGATTTTGAGCTTCTTTTCAATTTCTACAAGGCTAATAATGGTGACGAAAGTTGATTTGACTGATGCTCTCTTGGTCCTGAACAGGTATTATTATTTATTGGGTTGATGCCACCCTTTTTTCTGGCAGATTAACGGAGACATATTTTATTCTAAACTCCACTAGATCAGTTTTAACTAAATAATATACAAGTGGTCTGTCATTGCCCTCGCCAAGTGCTGTTATTTTGATTATTTTGGCCAATAAGAAATATGAGATGGCTGCCATAGTCTCAAGTTAGTAGAAACATTTCAACCTTTTGTCTAGTCACCTTACATAAGAAGATACTGTTTAGTGTTACAGGCCCTATGAACCTCTTGTCTGAAAAAAAAAATCCCACTTTCAAGTCAGTATATATAAACTTTTGTTATTTTACAACAATGATAAATCCGGATGTTAGTGAGTAGGGGTCTTAATGTGGGAGGCTTGGTGAAAGGTGAGTGTGTTATCCACTGCACCACCCAACCACCCAAGGCAGTATTGAATTATTGTGGAATAACAAATATAGCCCAATAATTTTAAGAGGTCATTATCTTGCTAGAAAAACTGGACTTAAATAGGGTTAAATAAAAGAAAAACATTTGATAATTATATAGGAATGGTGAATTACAGCTCCAAAACTTTTATCAAATTAGAAACTTACCACAGGTTTACCAAGTAAAGATCGAGATATTGGAATCAATTTAAAATTCCAAAAGGAAGTCAAGAGACACCATGATGAGGTCAAGTCAATTTAATCTGCATATCCCGTTGGAATATTTCATAAAGAGAGAGGATCTCATGGCAGTTCATGGCAGCGGACCTCCCAATCTACAATGCTCAACAATCGCCTTTTATACCCCAATATTGACAATGTAGTTAAACAGCTCTACATCAATTTACATAGAGGGCAATTTCAGTTCTAATTTCTCAATCTCTAGAAAATATTTTATTACCAAAATTATGATGATAATATAAAATTTGTGTAAAGTTTACACTCTGGTATATTGTGTATTTTATTCAAAAAATGATATAAGGTGTAAAAATCAGTTTTAGATGTGGTCATAATGTTAATATCCTTGCTTTTAAAGGCAGATAACACTGCCATTCCCCTGAAATTAAATGCTTGAGTGCGCTTACACAAAGTACTCAAGCTTACACTAGAGCTATTGATAGCACATTTGATTTCTAGACTTAGCTGTCTGGTCAAAGCATTGTTAGCTTTAAATGTCTGCTCTTTTACCAAAATAGACTATTTTTCCTAACATTTTTATAGAAGTTTTTTAGATTGATATTTTAGTCACTTTACATAAATTTGATTTAAAAGAATTGAAATACAATGTATTTGTTACTCATATGTATCTCAGTTTGATAATATCTTTGGTAGTAATATCTTTGGTAGTAAATCTGATATTAAGCTGTTCAGGGCAAGCTTTTTGAAAATGATCCTTGAGAGCAAACAGGACATAAGCATGCTAGTATCTGCCTGTAAAAATTATCTTCTACGCATCAGATTGTAACACTTCTTACTTCTGTTTTGTTGAAAATGATATGTTTCACAATTATTTAGCGAAGCTCTTTAATGGTAATACATGCGTGTGTATACAGAGTTGCTTCCCCTTTCTGCACGTTGCCTTTAATCTTTTTGCGTCCGGAAATAGACGTCTAGTGGGGGAACAGGAAGTGTATCCTTGAAGTAAAGACAATTGTGTTTCAACCTATGCATGAATATCTTCATATAGTGAAAACAATATTCATATTTTATTTCTTGTTTATTTAGATAAAAAATAATATTCATTCTGAGTGAAAAAGGTCTATCACATAAAATGTGATACTAACAGGCATGAAACTTCGTTCAGAGATTATCATATTATGACGTCACAATCCATCGGCCTTCATCTGGAAATAACCGGAAAATTCTGGAACTGATTTCCGTTGAATTTATCTCTTTGTTGGTGCTTCAAGACTTTTTTAGGTCACCTGAGACAAAGTCTCAAGTGACCTATTGCGATCGCCTTTTGTCCGTCGTCGTCCGCAAAGGTCAACAAAAATAGTTGCCGCTTTAGTCCTAAACCCCCAGGGGCCTGAGGGGCGGGGCCAAAAAGGGTCAAATTGACTAAAATTTCAAAAATCTTCTCCTCCAAAACCCCTGAACCAATTTCAATGAAATTTTGCAGGGACCTTCCATGGACAAAGGTCAACAAAAATAGTTGCCGGTTTAGTCCTAAGCCCCCAGGGGCCTGAGGGGCGGGGCCAAAAAGGGTC
>NW_018408653.1:879804-974791 GCF_002113885.1 Mizuhopecten yessoensis
AATATTACATGTTAATAACTTGATTGGAATTATAACCTTGAATTGACAGTTTGATACTTTGAAAATTTTGAGCCAGCCCTACCCCCAAGGGCTGTAGGGTGGGGCTCAAAGGAGTCAGTGTGCTAAAATTTCTTCATTTTCCTTGTTAAGAATCAGAGGTGCTAGTTTCAAATCCTTTTTAGTCTGAAATCTGTATGCTAGATATTGAGTAAGGTGGTTTTATTGTTTTTTGTCACTTTGAATAATATTTCTGTTCATGTTAAAAACAAAATCAACTCTCTGTATAAATATATCAGGTGACCGATAAGGCCCATGGGCCTCTTGTTTTATTTCTACCGGGAGATATCTTCAAAAAAGAGATCATTTAAAATTTTATCAGCTTTTGATTTCCATTTGTTGAGAATATGAACGAAATAATTGACTTTTTTGAAAGTCTGGATATAGTCTTTACATTATTTATGCATCACAACTCATAAAAGAAGCAACAGAAAATGCATTTATGACGAAATTAACAATAATTTGCCAGCCTGACAAGTGCAACGCCCTTTTTCAGCAACGTATTACTTTTTCACAACGTGTGCCGATTTATAACTAGTTACAGACAGAAACTGTAATTTTATTTGGCATCATTACCTGTCAAACCTCGGTGACAGTTACAAAATTTGATATTCAATACGTTGTTTCAGGATGGAACTGAGACTACAGTACTTATCCAAATCAAGACAATTTCAGTTACAATTTTTTAACGAAAAACATGTAATATGCACTTTTTTCTAAAGTAATTACCAAACAGTTTTCCTCCAGCTTATCTCAATCATTCTTTTTGTGCCCTGACGGAAGCACGCAGAGGGTTTATAATTCTTAATATGGGAGGAAGCTGGAGTATCCGGAGAAAACCTGCGTGGTCGGGCAGGTGACCGGGATTTAATCAAGCTATCTTGGTGAAGACGAGCGCGCTATCCACTGCGCCACCGACCCATCATATACGTTACGCACAAGAACAAATATCTACTTTAGCTTTGACTGGAACAAAATGGTGTCATTGATGCAAAAATTATATTGTGAATACATTTATATCAATGATATAAAAAAAAATCTACATAATCAACTTTTCCTTTAAATTGCTACGACATGTAGTCCTAAACGGCCAAGTAGATTTTGACTAAATTTAGTCTGGAGCATCCTTAGGCAAAGGGGACTCAATTTTGTATAAACGGTGGGTGTGCTGAGGGGCGGGGCCAAAAGTTGGCAATATGGCTATATTGCTACAAACGACCTCTTCTGTAGAACTATGCACTGGATATCCGTCATATTTGACTGGAAGCATCCCTAGGTGGTGGGGATTCGAAATTGTACAAATGGTGGGGCTGACACCACCCCCACCCCCACCCCCCACCCCAAGTTTATTACTTGGAAATGGTTGAGATCCCCAAGGTATAACCATATATACAATTGTGGAGTATAAAGAGAAGCATGCACATTTTTACTTCCAGGATGACCTCAGGTCTGGCCCCACCCTTGGAGACATAGTCCCTGGGCCATAACTTTAAAACGGTTGAGATCCCCACCCCAAAACTATATATACAAATGCTGGGCATAAAGAGACGAATGCAATCATGATATCAGAATAGACCNCATGTGCTTCCAGGATGGCCTTGGAGTTTGCCCTATGCTTGGATAAGTCTCCAAGGGTAGGACAAACTCCAAGGCCATCCTGGAACCCCTTGGTCATAACTTCGTAATGGCTAAGATCCCCACCCTAAAACTATATATATACAGTTGTTTGGCAAAAAGAGACAAATGCAGTCATGATATTAGAATCGATCCTGGGGTCTGGCCACAACCCTAGGGACCTAGTTTCTGAGTCACAGCTTGGAAACAGTTGAGATACCCACCCAAAAACTATACATAAAATTGCTGGGCATGAAAAATCTAATACAGATATGCTACAAGGATTGGCCTTGTGGTCTGGCATATTCCCTTGGATCTCATTTGGAGAATATTTTGCCATGATTGCTTACATATGCAGGTAAGCGATACAGGCCCTATGGGCCTCTTGTTTCTGTTTGTTATTACCATCTCCATAACATATTGAGGCAGTATCGTGTATGGAAGAGACAATGATGATTCTAATGTATCTGGATATAAAACAACTGAAATTAGGATGATTGTCAGTTTTAATATTTATAAGTTTATTTATAAGCATATTAATTAGTAAACCTAGATTATGAGGTTACCTTCCTTTGCTGTATACGTTGTGGATATCTGATCAATACCCTAGGAAGACGATGGAATGGTCAGAGAAATAGGTAGGCAGCACAAGAATCTGGCATGGAGGATGGCAGAAGGCAAGGTTTAATGTTGTTCCGTTGGTAGTTGTAGGATGATGGACATGCTGGGTATAGTTGGGTAGAGTCTCACAGAGTCTTGTATAGGCAGGATTTTGTGTATCCATGTTGAAATCTCCAAGAATAAGGTGTGGCTCATGTTCAGAAACGAATGGAGGTAGGCATTCAATGAATGTGTGTGGAGGTTGTGATGGTGTCCTGTAGAGAAGACAGATGGAGTCCGGACCACAGCCATTTTCCAAAGAAAGAAAAACCATCTCCATGTTTGAGGTCATTTGGTACATCTTTCCTGTTGTTGCTAGTTTGTTGGTGACATACATGAACATTCCATGGCAGTTGTTCTGGCGTGACATTGGGAGATGTTCTAGAGACCAACCTTCATGCTGATGACTTGGGATCTAATTTTCATACATGTTTGCTTCTGTTATATATAAAATCTCAACAGAGTTGAGAATGGGATGCTTCAGAATGTCTTCAAAATGTAGTCGTCCTGAGCGTGCATTTAACAATGCAATAGTGATATTAAGATGGAGGTTTAGTGGAAATGGGTCTGGATGGAGGGCATCAGATAAAAGTCTGTTTATCTCTGTATTGACTGTATCACTGGCACTGAGTTTCTTCTTACAAAAGTGTTTGATGTGAACACCATCTAGAGTTTTAACATGACTAAGGGTCCCTTTTGGAAAGGATCCTCAAATGAGATGACAATATTGTCAAGAGTAGCTCCCTGTGGATGGTTGTAGCCAAACAGAGTCGCAGAGGAAATTGTTTGCGTGACACTGTGGCATTTTCAGATGTAGAAGGTGAAAATGTGACTTCTATGGGTAGTATAGGAACAGCATCTGTAGGATAGTTGCTAAGATCAACAGTAGTGTTTATCCGTGCATTTCTGCCGACACTGCATACATCAAATTTGATGATCACATTCTGTGGAGTTCGTTTTCAGAACGTTTAATATTTAGCAACTTTCCTTGAGATCCATTTGTCTGGCCATCTGATGCATGCACATTTCTGGTGACAATTACTCTAGCTCCAACAGCCAGTCTAGCAGTTGTAGACAGTTCTCCTGTATATCTGGCATCATCTTAAAGTGTCATAGATGAAGGAATGCGGTCCTGTGCTTGTAGGCTAAGTATCTCTGACTCCAGATGGTTGAGCTTTACCTTGGTATTTACCTTGGCATTTCTTGAGAACACATGGAGTACATCAGCTAGTGTTTCAGAGTCCTGTATACTTCTTTGTTTCAATGTTGCTATGTCCCCTGGAGTATGCCTGCGAACAGGAATTCTGTTAAGCATTTCTAAGCATTTCTAAGCATTTCTGAGAAGTGTCTATCACCAGCTTGTCTCATGATTTCTGTCACTGGCGTGTAGGTGAAGTATGTGTTCCACAAAGAAGGACCTAGTGATGCATATTCATCATGTGGCAGCACCTGGAGTATGTATCTACCTATCGGTGGCAGTTGGTACATGTTTCCAAACACAATTACTGAGAGTCCTCCAAACACATGTGATCCGTCAAAGATTTCATGCAGTCTGTTATTTATCTGGATAAGGAAATCACTGGGAACCATGGAGATTTCATCAATTATGATGAACCTGAGTGGAGATAATTTCATTCGAAGTGTATTTCTTTTTTCATCAGAGAGGTTTTTCATGGATTTGGATTGTTGGTGAAACTTTGAGTGTCCGAGTAAAAATAGAAGCGCTGAGTGGATGATGAAACTTTCAATGTGGAAAGCAGCTGTTCCAGTTGGAGCTAAAAGCAACACTCTTGGCAAATTTGGGGTCTCGCCTTCTTTCCTGAGTATTATCTGCACAGTCTGGTACAATGCTTTAATAAGGTGTGATTTGCCAGTACCTGCTCCTCCAGAAACAAATATATGCAACGGATCTGGCTTTGGTACCACAGATCTTTCACAAGCTTTCATGTGGGTAACACACCAGGTGATAACAACTTGAAGGACCCTGTACTGTTCCTTGTTCAGTGTCCTTACAGGTCTGCTGCAATCCTCAAAAGGCATCACACTTGGCAAGGAGTCTATGGCTAAGCTATGACCTTTGTTTCCATTACCTTGTGGGTTGGGCAATTTGATTGTATCAAGAAATATATTGTTGCCAGGATGAAGAATGTGATGGTCTTGGTCAATTTCTGGTTCTGTTGCCTGGTTATCATTGTTTTCCTGTTGTGTTTCTGAAGTATCCCAAGCATTTGTTGGTGGATCCATTTCATCCATCTGCTGAATTGCTATGTCAATAAGATCCCCGTGCTTTTGAAGTTTTTGTCTGGTATCTTCAACAATGTCCTTGTCGAACTTGAAACTTTCTGTGTAAATTGGGTATCCTGCAAGCAAGTCTTTTTCCTCCTCTCTCCAAGGTACATAGAGATACAGCTGAGAATGGTAAAAAGATTCAGGGTCTCTTGTTTCATTAAACTTGTGAGTCCGGATGACAGACTGCTTCTTTCTTTTTACCATGGTATAAGAATAAGTGCTCAGCTCAACTTTATTTCTGTTTTGAGCTTTAGTAATGAAGCTTTCAAGGTCTTTGGGGGTACTTTCTGTTTCTTCATTTTCTTCCTGTAAGATATCAGGCTGGAAGTCTTCTTCTTGTGTTTTGGCATTGCCAGTGTGATACCAGGATGCAAAGAATACAAGACACCATGCATGTAAGGCTGGAGGTCTTTTGCTATATTTCTCCCCTATTCCACTGAGAATCACATTTTCATCTTCATCTTCCAGCTTTGAGAGCAGGTAAGATGGTTTCAGTAAACTGATTCTTTGGGGTGGCAATCCTGTTGGAATCCATACAGTTGTAAAGTTTGTTTTGTATAATGGCAATTCTAACACTCTATAAATTGCTTCTTGCGCACTAACATTTCTAGAGTTCATAAAAGCCTGTCCCCATTTTTAGCTCACCTGGCACGAAGTGCCAAGTGAGCTTATGCNCATTTGTTCCCTGATTGGCTCTTGAGCAGATTTTTTGGCCATGGGCTAACACGATTTGGTTTGCAAGTATGTTTTGGCATTGAGAGGTAGTACAAGAAGAATGTGAGTGACCTGTATACTTAAAAATTTACATTTGCATGGCATTGTCACTATATAGCCTCTTTGAAAGCTGTGTCGTTGATGGGACTTTAATAACCATGCAGCACGAGACACAATTCTTAGCGTATTAATACAACACTGACCGGAGCTACAATATCCAATGTAACTAAACATGACGGCTGCTAAAATAAGGATGGGCTTTGTGAGACTTGACAATGTCATTGTAAATTTAGGTGCAAAGAAAAAAGTAAATAAAAAGTACTTTTATTACAATAAAAACAAGACCAAGGTCTGCAATATCGTACAAAATGCACATCGGTTGAAATCACCAATGCCGGCAATGGAAACAATTTTAATACTCATGCAATTTATCAGAAATATCGTCTGCTGCACTGCACTGATCAACAGGGGTTCATTACAAATGTCTGAAATACACATTCTATACACCCACTGACACATATGTTACAGACCTACTGATATGAGTCACAGCACACATAAACATTTCAGACATTTGTAACGAACCCCTGTGCTCCGTCGCAAGATCACTCACTTCAAACGATATCAGTTTCACGCGTCTCGCAGCCACGGTTTCCTCAGTTTCTGATCACGACATGTCAAATAACGAGGCTGTTATAGAATCTACCGACTGTAGTCAGATTCCCATACAATTAACAAATAAATTCACGTCTGTAATCTTCACAAAATGAGCAAAGAGAAACTTTCGAATCAACTTCCAAAAATAACTCCCTCGTGGAGGTCAAGGTCGGATTCACGGTGTTCACTGTATTTATCTATGCGCGTAATATGTTTGGGGGGAAAATCGGAACAATTTTTAATCTTAACTTTCAGCTCAGATTTCTATTGATAAACTTAAATCACCCAATAGACATATCATACGCTATTGTATTGATACTGAATTGTGGAATAAAATTGAAGTGTTTGTTAAAATTTCAAAGTACTTTGTGTGGACTGTTGATAAGGCGGGCATTTTTAAATTTTAAATATAAATTATAAGTTAAAAAAGAACATAAGAGGCAGA
This sequence comes from Mizuhopecten yessoensis, assembly GCF_002113885.1. Lineage (NCBI taxonomy): Eukaryota > Metazoa > Mollusca > Bivalvia > Pectinida > Pectinidae > Mizuhopecten > Mizuhopecten yessoensis. Next base: position 886,238 of record NW_018408653.1, read on the forward strand.
GAAAACGTAAATATAAGTATTGAACTGTTTTTGTATGGTATTTATGATCTATTTGATTAAACAAGTAGCGCGCATTATGCTGTTTGCTTGCAAAGCTGTGTCATTTAAATAGATCATAAATACCATACAAAAATAGTTCAATGCTTGAATAAGTGTACGGCTCAGCCAATAAAGAAATCATTACTGGTGGGAGACTATATATTGCTTTGCAATGCTTTGCCTTATAACATTTCAACCTTTTGTCTAGTCGGCTAACATAAGAAGGTAGTGTTTAGTAATACAGGGCCCAGATGAACTTCTTGTCCAATTTTTTCCACTTTCAAGTCAGTATATATAAACTTTATTTATTTTGCAACAATTATGAATCAAGTTATATAACTTATATGAATTACTCTTGTTAGCCTGGATGTTGGTGTTAATCTATTCTTTATTAACTTAGCTTTCCAGCTCATCAGTGTAAGAACACAATGTAGGGGTCTTAATGTGGGAGGCTTGGTGAAAGCGAGTGTGTTATCCACTGCACCACCCAACCACCCAGGGCAGTATTGAATTATTGTGGAATAACAAATATAGTCCAATCATTTTAAGATGTCATTATCTTGCTAGAAAAACTGGACTTAAAAAGGGTTAGATAAAAGAAAAACATTTAATAATTATAAAGGCATGGTGAATTACAGTTCAGTTGTTAAAAGACTCCAAAACTTTTATCAAATTAGAAATTTACTACTGGTTTACCAAGAAAAGATCAAGAAATTGGAGTAGTATATAAAAAACCTCGAATTATTATTATAAATTAGAATAATTTTAAAATCCCAAAAGGAAGTCAAGGGACACCATGAGGAGGGTAAGTCAATTTAATATAGTTTAATATATTTCATTTTCAGAGTTCAGTATATAAACGAGGATCTCATGGCAGCGGACCTCCCACATACATCGGTTTAACAATCAGCTTTTATACCCCTACACTGACAATGTGGTTAAACAGAACTATACATCAATTTACATAGAGGGCATTTTCAGTCCTAATTTCTCAATCGCTCAAAAACTGTTTATTACCAAATTTCTAACAATATTTAAAACTTGTGTAAACTTCACATTCTTGTATTTTGCATATTTTATTAAAAAAGCAATTTAGGATGTAAAAATCAGTTTTAGATGTTGTCATAATGTTGATAGCCTTGCTTTTAAAGGGAGATAACACTACCATTCACCTGAAATTAAATGCTTGAGTGCTCAAGTTTACACTAGAGCTATTGATAGCACAGTTCATAGCTTATGGGTTATTGATTTCTAGACTTAGCTGTCTGGTCAAAGCATTGTCAGCTTTAAATGTTTGCTCTTTTATCAAAATGGACTATTCAGTTTTCCTAATATTTTTATAGAAGTTTTTTAGATTGATATTTTAGTCCCTTTCATAAATTTGATTTAAAAGAATTTAAATATAATGTATTTTGTTACTTACATGTATCTCTGTTTGATAATATCTTTGGTAGTAAATCTGATACTAAGCTGTTCAGGGCAAGCTTTCTGAAAAGGATCCTTGAGAGCAAACAGGGTGTTATTTAGGTATGCCAGAAGGACATATGCATTCTAGTATCTGTCTGTAAAAAAATTCTTGTACACATCAGATTGTAACACTACTTACTTCTGTTTTTTTGAAAATGATATGTTTTACAATTATTTAGCTCACCTGGCCCAAACTGCCAGGTAAGCTTATATTATGCTATGGTGTGGCATATTCCTTCATATGTCAGTTTTTTCTTTCAAATGTCAACTTCTCGGAACTCAACATTATATTCCGTCTTTGCCTATTGCAGAGTTATCTTCTCTTGGGAGCAGGTATTGATTGTTACGTCACTTGTTTGTGAGAGTAACGTCATCAATTTTTGAGAAAACGACGTAATTTTCTCGCTCAGACCAATGACGTAACAATCAATACCTGCTCCCAAGAGAAGATAACTCTGCAATACGCAAAGACGGAATAAATGCAGGGTGTGGTCCTTTTAGGGGCAAAGGGGTAGGTTCAGTAAGTCCAGTAAGTCACTGTTGATGAAGGGATTTCAGCCAAATTAGATCAGAAGCGTCATTTGGTCAAGGGATTCAGTATTGTAAAGTATGTCCTCCCTAAGGATATAGGAACTGATCCAAACAGGGGTAACCTCTCAACTGATTGCTCCTTCATTATGGGAGAAAGGTTTATGACCAACCACCCACTCACCCATTATTAAGTCACCTGAGCTTTAGCTCAAGTGACCTATTGCTATCCGTCTTCATCCGTCGTTGTCCGTCGTCCGTTAACATTTTACATTTTCAACTTAAGCTGAAATAGTGGCAAAGGGATTTCATTAATATTTCATGGGAAGGTTACCGACATCTCCCTGACCAAGTGTTATTATTTTTCGGGTCGATCAGAAATCCAATATGGCCACCACGGCCGCCATTTTGAAAAACTATTTTAAACTTAAACTCAAGATTTGCTTGGCCAATTGAACTGAAACTTTGTAGGAATGATCGACTCGTGGTCCTGACCAAGTGTTGTTATTTTTGGGTCGATCAGAAATTCAATATGGCCGCCACGGATGCCATTTTGAAAAACTATTTCAAACTTAAAGTCAAGTTCTACTGGGCCGATTTAACTGAAACTCGGTCTAGGAATGATCAGCTCATGGTCCTGACAAACTTAAGTTAACGTTATACTTAACTATTTTGTACTCAAATTGGTACATATTTCAACAACAAAAATAAATACTGTGGGACTCAGGTGACCGTTTAGGCCCATGGGCCTCTTGTTTATATTATGACTTCATATAAACTGAGGAAGTTTGGTTGCAGCCCCCGGGGATGTAGAATTAGGGGACTGGGACCCCATGGCTGAGGATTACCTGTCCATAAGGAACAGCTACAACATTGATGTTGATGACCCGGGAGTAGCTACAGTCCAGTACAGTAAGTGTGACCTTTGACCCCTTAAATATTTCCCCAGTGTTTACCAGAGTTTCTTAGAATTGCAATGTCAAACAAATATTTTAAAACCTATTTAGGAGGGAGACTTCCGATTTTGGACCCCATATTTAGTATTTTCAACGAGCTAATTTGCTAAACTATTCCTATATTCTAAGATCTAATAATATGATTTCATCTGAAAGAACCAACTCAAATAAGTCATTTTGTAAAGGGTTATTTTGTCTCTAGGTGGTACATGTATATGTCTTATTTTGAGCATGCAGAATCTCCCCCATAGAAGTTTCAAATAGTTTGGATTAAAAATAAAGAAAAAGTAGCTATGAACTTTCTTATTTCTGATTGAGTATTCATCAACGGAGGATTTTTCCAATCCAGTGCATGTTGTTGTTGATTTTTTCAGAGGCACAAGATGAAAAACAAATCTGTAAATACTTTTCCAATAATAGCTGTTGGAGAGGAGACAGATGTCCATACAGACATGTCCAGGTCACAGGTCAGTAACATATATGTTAACAGGAATCACTTTGTATAACAGTGTGGGGTGTGCTACTGGAGTGACCAGGTAGGACAGTTTACAGGGATGTGATTCTTCCCCATTTCAGAGGGTAATCTTTTTCCAATTTTTCAAAGTTCTTGATTTGTTACATTAAAAAAATAGAAGTTTCTTGAGGGATGAGGTTTGTACCTTCCTTTTCACTTTGATTTCCTATTTTTCAATCCCAAATCACATTCCTGAGTGTAGAAGGTGTTACAAGAGTAAAATTGTATAACTGTGTAGATATTGATCCAGGAATCACTTTGTATAACAGTGAAGGATTTGTTCTAGGAATCACCTTGTATAACAGTGTAGGGGTTTTTCCAGGAATCGCTTTGTATAGCAGTATAGGGTTTGTTCCAGGGGGAGTGACCATGGATAGGGAACCAGTGTATGGTGGACTGGATGAAGCTCAGATTGAGGCTCTGCTACCTGAGTGTGACACCTGTGTAGCCATAGAAATCGCCACCATCCTCAATCCTGCCCACTTTTACATCATTCTTCCCTGGGGAAAGAGGACGCTGGACTCGCTCCTTGACCCTAGTGCCACCGGTAAGTGGTCTTCTGCTTATAAGGGGCAGAGTTGTTATAAAATGCATTTAATACTAAGTGCTGTTTAGCACTGCTGCAAATACAGTGCTGAATTTTGTGATGCGTATTGCATGCCAGATTATGTTTCTTCCCACAGCATGACCAGCTATGAGGATAACCATTTCACCTAGTTTATAGCCTATTTTACCATATCACCTATTTCTAGGTGTCATAGGCAAAAATTGGCTTTCAGTTTGCAATAGACAAGAATGTTTGTTCCAAGGTACCTTATGTAATTGCACCAACCAAGTGTACTATTTCCCAAGGCTTGGGCAAGTGCAAAAAGACATTTAGTTATTCACAGTTATGAGGGGTAAATCTTCTGGTACACTCACACTTTTCCTTTTATTTCTGATCATTTAATTATAAAACAAAAGCAAGACCAGAAACAAGGTTAAACCTTAATATCTATCAAAAAGGTATCCATCGATGGTGGCTGGTTTATATACAGTTGTGGCCAAGGCTGTCAGTTTCAGTTTCACAATTGCATTTGCAAATCTGAAATTTTCCACGATGTCTGCATAAGATGTGTTGATTTTCCACAGATCCTGGTGAAGATGAGGAGACTTTGGATGAACTTGTCAACTCACTGCAGTAAGTATAGTTCTAAAATCAAATTCAGGGTTTGAAACGAGCAGTTTTAAAGTTAAAAATAAATATTGGGTTAACAAATACAAAATGAAAATTTCTTCTTATGCAGGAGGATTTCTCCCCTTTCAGGTATTTTTTCTGATTCCAACAATATGGAGTGAGACTGAATAAATTAAAGTTATCGGACACACCAGTGATTTTTTTTGCCTATAGTTTTACAGGCGAATACGTATTAGCTTGCAAAGTGCTTCATTTTCCCAAATTGAAGAAAAAATCAGGAATACTCCCCAATATCATAAAAAGAATGTTATATTTTCCCAATTTATGCAGGAACAGGCTGTTGTAAAATTTAGGTTAAAAATCACTGCACACATGTGACATGGGGAGGGAGTAAAATGATATTTCAATAAATTCATATGTCAACTTCAAGGTTTGAAACCATTTTTGTTGTACTTTATGAAACCTTTTATCGTGATACATTGTATGTATATTTGTAAGATGTTGAGGTCCGACCAGTGTCGGATTGAGCAAGAGGAAGATACGGAAGTTTCCCCTCACTTTTATCTAGTTGATACTCCTAATAATTGGTGTTTCTTTAAGAAGTTTGGGGATGTCATTTTAAATTGCAAAATATTATATTTCAAACCGTTACGTTTTGTATTAATAATATCACTGAATGAACAAAACACCAAACAAATATATATATATTCAATAGTTCGGGGTGTTGTCTATGCATGGACATGCAGAATTATCATATGTATGTTTAAATGGTCATGCCCTCTGAATTGAGGGATCACAATTGCACTTGGTTGAGATATTCAGAAGTTTCTGGTTGAGATATTCAGAAGTTTCTTGAGTGACTGAAACTGATCAATCAAAGTTATATATTGGAAACAGTAGATGTCTTACATGTAACTGGAAATATCAATTGATAAAAAAAAATGATTTACAAAAATAAGTCCTATAGAAAAATTGTGTGGATTCTTTGTATTACACTGAAAAAACAAAAGGGGAATGTTTGTTTATTGGGACAGATCATGATCAGTGCATCTGCTCCTGAGTGTAACATGTTCATGGCCCTTAATCAAGTCTGTCAGATCTGCAAATGTTAATGTAGACTTTGAAACCTACTGTCAATGCTGGCCGAAAAAGTAACATCGGGTTTCTATATGTAGGTGCGTCCCTATTATATCATATGAACAATTCTGTTCTACCAGTCTGACTGTTTGGAATGTATCAAGGTAATAAATCGAAGTGACCCAGAGCTGAGTTACTGTCACCTGTCCACATGTTGACGGTTGTATGGTATAGATTTTACGATTTGCTGTTAACAAGCTAAGGAAGCCAAACCATTCACATAAAATCGTTGCTTCTATCCATTGGCAATATAGTGCAGATGTTATTTCTCTTTTAGATTAATAGACAATTTATCACATACCTGTTGAATCCTGTTATAGTAATACAAGCAATTTTCAGAGCATGAAATACAATGTTCTGTATTGCACATGTGCAATACGGAATATTGTATTTACCTACTAGCCGGAACTACTTTTTATGGGAATCCCCTTGTCATGGCGAACTGAAAAGTTACCGGTATTTGCAAAAAAATCAAAGTTTATAAAATCTATGTATCGATCTCTACCAAATACGGAAGGGATGTGATATAAGCAAGACCACACACTTGGTGTTTTTCTAACGAATCAGAAAGTACTCATTATTGCGCGGACGTATATATTAACTTGTGCACTCCGCGCACTCATGAATATATGCGTCCGCGCAATACACTCGTGCTTTCTGATTCGTTAGAAAAACACAAGTGTGTGATCTTGCATATTTATAGGACATTGCTGTAACTTTGTGGGGTTTTCCTGACCTACATTTTCTATTTTGGGGTTCTTTAACAGGTCGCACTATGGAAACATGTCATTTTCCCAGAAGACACTGGTACATTATGCGGAGGGTGAACTAGTGGTGGCTCGATTTGTACAAGATGGACGTTGGTACCGTGCAAAAGTCCTCCGATCTGACGACAGAGAGCGGGATACAAAGATCCAGGTATGAAAATAAAACTTGTGAAGTAACAATTACTAAGTCATAACAAAGAAAATGTGTGTCGGGTCAAAATAACAATTGCTAAGTCATAACAAAGGAAAGGTCATGGAATTATTTTAATTGTCATTAATAATTTTGTATTGTTTTTCATTATAATAGGTGTTCTATGTAGATTTTGGAAACAAAGAATGGGTATCAGAGCGTGACATCAAATCCATGGAGCCTCAGTTTCTTCATCTTCCATTCCAAGCCATTGAGTGTTTCCTTGTTGACATAGAACCAGTCGGCCACTCAGATCAGTTCTCACAGAAAGCTAAGTGAGTAGACGGACAGGATTCCTACAGCAAAAGACTTAATAGCTCGTGATTAATGAAGTTAATATTCAATTTCAGTGGATGGAGATTTGTTAATCCAATTTGTACCAAAATATTTGTAGAAAACCGAATCTATTCCATATATATAAAAGGTACGGAGCTCGTCCTGAACGGAAAACATTGGTCATCAACTTCACAGCTTTGTAGAAACAACAAACACAGCTGTTGATTAGATTAATTAAAACCAAATAATAAATACCCGGTATTCAAAATCGTATATGACACTCTTTCTTTTATTTCATAAATGTGAATCTGTTAAATGTTCCCAATTTTGCTTGGCCAGAAGCTACACATAACAGGGTCGAGAAAGATCCTATCACATGGAGAATTTTACTTCGCATAGCCATCTTTCTCTCTTCTGAGTCGGACACCGTTGGAAATCAATTTTCTGATTTAGTTAAGTCTACACCATTATTATAACGATGTAGATTCAATTACCAATTGCATCCCTACTGACCAAAGAAACGTGCATTGTGCTCATTAAATTGGCGCCATTGTTAATGTTTTGCTGATGTCTAGACTTGAATATTGGAATAGGAATCAGAATATATATAATCAACCGTACGGTGTTGAAATGTCTCCAAAGAGTACAAAATATGGCTTCCTTTCTTATAATCTAACATGGTAAAGAGACCACATACTGAATACCGGGAGAGTTACTGTGTAATAACAACTAATGGCATTCCTAATTGAGTAGAAAATAATGCACAAAAGAAAGTGTTTCTTTATTTTTCAGGAAAATGTTCCAACAAATGACTGATGGCAAAACCCTGGTAGCTTACGTCAAATCAAGGTAGGTATTCTCCTAGTACGATGTTATTTCAGTCTTATCTGTAGGAATCACTGTATAATATAAGCATAGTCCTGTTTGACACCTGTGTATCATTGTGTTGTAGATCTTTGGGTAACTGTTTGTACGTTGTCCTGTTTGACACCTGTGTATCATTGTGTTGTAGATCTTGGGGTAGCTGTTTGTACGTTGTCCTGTTTGACACCTGTGTATCATTGTGTTGTAGATCTTGGGGTAGCTGTTTGTACGTTGTCCTGTTTGACACCTGTGTATCATTGTGTTGTAGATCTTGGGGTAGCTGTTTGTACGTTGTCCTGTTTGACACCTGTGTATCATTGTGTTGTAGATCTTGGGGTAGCTGTTTGTACGTTGTCCTGTTTGACACCAGTGTGATTTGTGTTGTAGATCATGGAGTGGCTGTTTGTACATTGACCTGTTTGACACTAGCAGTGAGGAGGATATCAACATTGGTAAGGTGCTCATAGCACAGGGTCTGGCCCAGGTACCCAGACCACATTCGGAAACAAGCCTGACGAGTCGTTCAGGCAGTGAGGGCTCCCTCCTCCTCATTCCTGGCTAGGTGTCTGTATTGGAGATTTAATGCAAATACTCAGACTGTCTACTGCTGTGATGTGATGCAATATATATACATACAAAATATAAATTCACCAAATATTGTTTTATTTCATGTCATTTCATATGAAGAAATTCTAGAATCATTGCAGCATTGCTGTCAGATAGTTTCATGTCCTGATATTAATGTTGTGTTGTAATTGTCATAGGACATTCTTTTTACTGCAGACACAGTTTCTTTCACAGAATAGAGATGAGGGAGATATTCAATCTTTATTTGTGGTACTTCACTGGCTGTCAAGTATTCAAACAAAATTTTTTATTTGAAAAAGTTTTATTGGAGATTTTTACTCCTCAATACAAAATAAAATCACTGTTGGATACTTTACCTATAAATAACCCACATGGCCTCAGCTTGGACTTTGGTACCACCTATAGTTTGCGTTGCCCCAAGGTTTATTTAGTAAAGGATATTTTCAATTTTGAAAAAAGACTTAAAGTAAACATGCTGTTATTATGAGTAATAAACAGTAACTGGTACACATTCAATCAGAAATGGACAGGCTTTAATTAGTTCACTTGGAACTTAAATTGTGGAGTGTTCATCACTGGTTCATATTTCTAAGATATGTAAACAAATATATCATGAGCCTGTTTGCCTTACAATTTAACAACATCAGGTTTTGTGGGGGGGATTTAAGGCTATAAAAATGACCATCCAATAATCATAAAAAGACTTCAAGTAAAATATGCGGATTTTTTCAAGTACTTCAGAAGTGCAGGATGATGTGGTACTGTCTTCTGCAAAGAATCAAAGTTGGGACTCTGAGTTAAGATATTATAGAACCTTGTCCAGGGGTTGTGTCAGAATCCTGGGGTCATCTTTGTCCACGGGTTGTGTCAGAATCCTTGGGTCATTTTTGTCCAGGGGTTGTGTCAGAATCCTTGGGGCATCTGTGTCCAGGGGTTGTGTCAGAATCCTGGGGTCCTCTTTGTCCAGGGGTTGTGTCAGAACCCGGGGGTCATCTTTATTCCAGGGGTTGTGTCAGAACCCTTGGGTCATCTTTGTCCAGGGGTTGTGTCAGAACCCGGGGGTCATCTTTATTCCAGGGGTTGTGTCAGAATCCTTGGGGCATCTGTGTCCAGGGGTTGTGTCAGAGCCCTGGGGTCATCTTTATTCCAGGGGTTGTGTCAGAATCCTTGGGTCATCTGTGTCAAAGGGGTTGTGTCAGAACCCTGACATCTTTATTCCAGGGGTTGTGTCAGAATCCTGGGGTTGTGTCAGAACCCTGGGGTCATCTTTGTCCAGGGGTTGTGTCAGAATCCTTGGGTCATCTGTGTCAAAGGGGTTGTGTCAGAACCCTGGAGTCATCTTTATTCCAGGGGTTGTGTCAGAATCCTGGGGTCATCTGTGTCCAGGGGATGTGTCATAATTCTGGGGTCATCTTCGTCCAGGGGATGTATTGGAATCCTGGGGTCATCTTTGCCCAGGGGCTGTGTCAGAACCCTGGGGTCATCTATGTCCAGGGGCTGTGTCAGAACCCTGGGGTCATCTTTGCCCAGGGGCTGTGTCAGAACCGTGGGGTCATCTGTGTCCAGGGGCTGTGTCAGAACCCTGGGGTCATCTTTGCCCATGGGCTGTGTCAGAACCCTGGAGTCATCTATGTCCAGGGGCTGTGTCAGAACCCTGGGGTCATCTATGTCCAGGGGCTGTGTCATAATTCTGGGGTCATCTTCGTCCAGGGGATGTATTGGATCCTGGGGTCATCTTTGCCAAGGGGCTGCGTCAGAATCCTGGGGTCATCTATGTCCAGGGGATGTGTCATAATTCTGGGGTCATCTTCGTCCAGGGGATGTATTGGATCCTGGGGTCATCTTTGCCAAGGGGCTGCGTCAGAATCCTGGGGTCATCTATGTCCAGGGGCTGTGTCAGAACCCTGGAGTCATCTATGTCCAGGGGATGTGTCAGAATCCAGGGGTCTTCTTCCTGGGCCCTGCATAGTCATAAGTTGCAATTCTGTATTCATCTGTAGCCTTTCCCAAGAGTATGTTTGGTCCCTGGGGTTATTTAGAATCTTATTCATGGACAAGTTAGAAAACTGAGATCTTTGATTATGTATGGCCTTGTCTAGAAGTCAAGTTCACCACTAACAGTGACTTGTTTGTTGTGATTAAATTCCTAATCGTGAATTGTTGAAAAAGTCCAAAAGTACTTCTGGGGGTGGGGGGTTCTCTGTAAGTTGATAAGAGTGATACCAACAGTAAATGAACAAACATGGCCTTTCTTGTTTAAGTTTACACGGTGTTGACATACTTTATGAGGTTTATTATTTTTTATTGTTATTGATGACTTTTTTTTACTATTTTGTTAATAAAGAACTGACAAGGAGTCACACAAAAAGTGTCTCATGTTTTTTATTTCAATAAAAAATGTAACACAAAATGGAAATGAATACAATCATACATGTTGTTAAAAGTATTTTCAAAGATGCTGTATCTGGCATTTACACAGGGAAACACTTTTCTTTTTGAATATATTACACTGCAAACGTCCTGTGCAATAGATTTTGTAACCATTTCAAATAATTAGGGGTAGTAAACACAATATCAATATACAAAAATATTTTGATTCGCTTATGGAAATTTGAGTATTGGAAGTAAGCATCATAGCTTAACATAATGATATAGCTTTATTAACATAATGATATAGCTTTATTAACATAATGATATAACTTTGTAAATATGTAGGCACACACTAGCTATAACTCCTTAGTAATATATAAATTATATATAATAGGACTGGTCATTAACAGTGATATTTTAGTAATAAGCATGCAGATGTATATTTGATAATTTAGAGTAAATGTAAGGACTTCTTTGTATATTAAACGATATGTCGCCAAGCGTTCTACACCAGTTAAATACCATGTACTTGTGTCGGTTGATACATATTTTGATATGTGTAAATGTGCAGGAGAAAAAACACTTGTACCTAAATGTATATACTGGATAAAGAATATAAAGTAATGTTATTAATATGCACTAAAATAAGTCAATCTTAAGAAGTGTGCTCTGTACATAGTATACAGGAAGTGACCTACGTAGGGACACGCACTCATCGAAGATGTAAGCTTTTTGCAAAACTTGTGCATAGGCAATTTAATACTTTAACAAAAATAACAGCTAGCCATTTTACTTGTATGGTTTTCTTTCAGGGCCCTGCAATTCATTTCATATCGAGACACTTTATATCACCAAAGTTTGTTGCCATATTTTACCGCCAATAAGCCCTATCTATGACCACACTATGACCACACTAAATATCATGTAGTTATTCATGTTGTTAAAAACAGAATATCTTAATTTTATATGTTTTAGAGGTTGATGCACACTAGATACCTTCTATAATAAACTATTAATGAGAATACGTCAATCTATATACAGAATCACTAACCACACTCACAACTATAACACAGACGCATGTTATTTCACAACCAACCTTATTACACTGTTACAGTTGCTTCCATTTTGGTTACCAATAGCTGAATCGGTACCCGTACCAGCCTGATATTTCCGTTAGAATGCACGGCACCTCGTGAAAATTGGGACCTACAGTTTCTCGATCCGATACTGGGCAACAGGCTATCAAATTGGTTTCACGAAACAACTAATATGTATTCCTTAACGTAAAATATGCCTAAAAGGAAAGCATTGGTAAAGTGAATATTTGGCTTAGGTTAATGACAGTGCATTCTACGGGGTCCTGTTTCTTTCTGCAATAGTTCATAAAACACAACCATTGACACAAAATTAACAATAAATTGTATATTTTAAATAAGTGAAAGGATAAATATGATTGTCAATTTCATCAAAAACAACATTAAATTTTGTTATAAAACACTATTCTCTAAGCATAAAATAATCTACTGAATTGCAATATATAATATAAACTACACACATTATGAATGGGTTATTTTAACATATTGATATCACGTTGTTGGTAGGCAAGAAGTTACACTGGGCAAATAAGTCCGAAATTCTCCGACTCTTCCAACAGGCATGGACTTCATCAACAGTTTTGATTATGTAGACTGTCAAGTATGGAAACATCCAAACCGGCGGTTAAACCAGAAAACATTTAGCCAAGAACATCCCATCCACTTATTGCAATCAGCGACGTAACTTCTCTTGTGTAAATACAGACATGTGACAGTGGGATTCAAACGAACTATAGCAATTTACAACATTTTACTGGTGAAACATGGAAAATTATCAGTGTAATGGAGTTTAAAGAATAGTTTTCCCTGTTAATGATATATAATTGATTTTAACCCCACAATTCGTCCAATCAGATGTTCGGACACAAAGAAATTTCGGCTGGACACTGACATTCTATGGTGGACCATCCTCGATACTCCAGGAGTTACGCTCACTTTCGCTCTCTGCACCCCTGGAATATGTCATAGCAAAATTGAAGGCTCGGTGTGCGCCACGTTGTTGATGAGACAAGAAGACTAGTTCGATCCTTTGATATCCATCAAAAGAATCTCGCGGTCATGTATCGGTAACGATTGACAGATTTTTAAGTCGGGTATCGCTCATTTATAATCTTCAAAGGACAAGTATCAGCCTAGCGATTGGTCAGTATTTTTACCAGACCAATCAAACAGCTATCTTCGTGCCTTCAATTTTCATTGGTATGTCCTGTATAATGCTTCAGTCATATTTGCGCCGATTTCCGAAAAGGCGCCCGGGCGATGAGTGCAAATTTGACTGAAGCAGATACACGTGTGGAATCTGAACGCAAAATAACATTAAAAAAAGTTCATACAATGCTTCTGAGGACATTCAGTTCTGTTATCGATACGATCCTGAAAATTTGTTATCTCCACTACCACTACTACTAAGAGACATTTAATTCTTTGTCAAACGAGGGTCTACTTCGTACAATCTTTTAGAGAGCACTCTCCATAATACCTTGTCTATTATAGACGTTACTAACGTGAACTGGTAGTCCCTAGCAGTAGATTGATTAAATGAAGTTCAAGGGGTCTGGTATTTCCATAGATTCTAAACATGAAATAACACCGTACAAAATGCATTATGGTTACATTTGTACGTACGTCTTTCCTATCCCTACGCCCAGTCAGAATATTTTTAAATATTGTTTAAATGACGTTCCTTCATAGAAATCATGATATACAAAGCCCTGCTGTGAAAGAGAACTCAGCTTAAAAAGCGCGCATTCGTAGAACAAAAATACAGCACGATGTCTACTTGGAATGTATTACGTACATTCTATCTTTAATAAAGGCCCAATCATGTTAAAACATTTTGTAGAGTGCTCTCCCTTTTATCATTAAATATATATGATACTTTAGTATGGACGATATGTATTTGGCGGAGTACATCCCGCAAGATATGGCTGTTACAGACGTGTGTCGTATTCCTTGTTCGAGGGTCGATCATCCATGGCCTCCCCAAGGGGGACAACCCACGTATCCACCTCCGGACAGCTGTCGCCCCTGCTTGTCCTCTCCCCTGTGTACGACGCGCGACGACTGTCGTCCTCTTCTGATGTTGTCTCGGTCATCAGGCCCTCGCCTCTCAGTATGTCGACGTCGGGGATGGGACTGGTCACCTGACCTACCCGCCAGTTCGTAGTCTTGGTCAGTAGGGTGCGCTCCAACTGAGAAGAAATGTAACGGAAGAATGAACTACACAATTGTACAAAACTACAAGGTCAAGCGGTATACTGAAGACCGAATCACGTTCATACCGACAACGCAATACAGTAAAGCCAAGCCAACGGTAATTGGTGTAAATGAATGTGTACAAGTAGAATTGTAGATAAAAAATATGTAATTATGAAGAAAAGAGAAAAACGAATCTTGAGCTTCAAGCTTCAATCACATTCAAGCCATGGTCTTAAACAAATTTGTTGGAATTCGTGAGCAAGAATATCGGTGAAGTTTCAGCAAATCAAGGATAAATTGGTCAAAAAATTAGCATGGTCCATCAAAATAGTATCTGCACCAGTCTTGGGTCAAATCATTCACATAAAAAGTGAAATGAATTCATTGAAATCTGGTGGCAATGTTTGATTGTTGCAAACTGACAAGAAAATAATCGATTGTAAAAGTGAGATTAATGTATAACCGATGGAACTGGAAATGGTATCGGCCAAGAACACGTTTTCAACGCTCGGCGCTAACCTGTCTGAGGTCGATAACAATAACTAGGGGTAATTTGTACCTGCTTAGCGTATCGGGTCCCAGATGGACAGTACCACATGCCCGTCCTCGCCTTTTTCCGGAGGTAGACCATAGCGATCACTCCCACAAACGCCACAAAACTTGACATAATGATGACAGTGAGAAAGAGGCCGAAGTGTTGAGAGAAAATTGAGGTGACGCCACCTTCAGCCCCTGGTACGGGGATTTCGTTTGGACTGGCAGGCACAGAGAATTCATCCAACGTCGCACCGTAAGCAATCAGCTTTATTAAATCAAAAGAAACACACAAATGAATGGCAGTTCCTCTAAATAATCGCTTTTATTACATAATTCTACTCTCTTATACAAATCGGTATGTACTAGTGATGTTTTCGCCATTTTGTTTGATGTTGTTACGACAACAATTCGAGTTATATTAACTCGTTTGTATCAGAGTTGAGTAGACGATAAAATCGACACGAATATGAAAAAGGATTAAACAAGAATGACGTCATTACTTACATCTTGCTCTAGGGCACGTCTGACCTCACTTTTCTGTAGTAGAAACGCAAGGTAGTCGTCTCGTACAAAGTCACCTGCAAAAAAATGAACATGTAGACCAAAAAAAACATGTATTACTTAGACTCTTCGGGAAACTCTATACTACCAACTTTTATATGGCCCTTTCTTCTAAATGTGAGGAAATGGTAGGAATCCGATACTGGGTGTTGGGGAAAACAAAACGAGCTGAGTTAGCAATAAAAAAAATAAAAAAAGCTTCTCAGTTTTCATTTCGTAGCATGATCACCAATTCTAACGCCTTTTCCCATAACCATTAAATACACTGACAGTGAATGTGAAATCGAAGAAATGTCAATGCTTAAAAAATATGAAATCCGTACCCGATGGGTTTTTAGCTTCCAACAAAAGTACTGTAATGTTTCCCGATGAGGTAGTGTTCCGTATGTAGATATCCGTAGGCAGGAAGACGGTCCTGTTTCCTTGGTATGTGGTGTTCCGAACGTCTCGATAGAAGCGTCGTTCATGAAATTGTGTGAGCATTCTTGAAAATGCTGTCTGGATAGATACATGAAATTCTCTTTCAGCCTGAAAAATAAACAGGAAACAAAAAAATACCATGTGCGGTTTGGTTGCATCCGAATATCGGTTACATCATCAACTTGGTGTGTTATTCTACCAATATGTGTGGTTTCGTGTCGTTTATTTCCTTATGTGAATTATAAAGTTGTTAAAACGTTAAATTCTTAAATAGATCACACACATTGTTAATATTTTCTTCATTTTTTAATATCATTTCCTTTATACTTTTATTTTGTAAATTGAAATGTAGTTATTATTCACTGCTTGTCTGCCCTATCTACCAGCCGGAGTTGCTTCCCATTGTTAACGGTTTAGCTCGCGTTGGACCACTCTACAAACCCTAGCCTAGTTGAATAATGATATGAGTGACTCGAAAGAGTATAACTGTACATGACAATATATATTATCGAGTGATAACGTACCTGTTTGTTTGCGATAGCAGCACGTAGTTTGAAGACCACTTCAATGCATTGAGTGCACCGATCTTTGGTCACGCTGGGTGACAGAGATGAGGTCACAATGGTCATCTTCGACGGGATCACAGCAAGAGTGGCTGATGGCGATATGTCGGGACGAGTAGTACGTGGTGAAACACTTGATATGGTCAACTGTTGTGAAGAACTAGACGAGAACACGTGCTTTGAGGCAGAAGAAGAGGAAAACAGATGTGAAGCAGAAGACAGAGCGAGTTGTGAGGCAGTAAGATAATACGCATGTGAAACAGTGGAAGTAGACGACAGTTGGAAAGTATTATGCGATGACGCGTGCAGTGAAGTAGAGGAGTGTTGGTGTAAAACAGTAGAAGATGGTGAGTCTGGCACTGTAGTAGAAGCGGTCGGTTGTAACCTTAAACTACCAGCAGTGTTGTGTGGAATGACAGTAGAAGAGGACGTCGTTGAAATAATGGATGACATCTGTTCTTTTCTTATTACGTGTGTTGAAATATTGTCTGGAGTTGCAAGATCAAGAGTGCTGCTAGATAATGAATCGGTTATAATGGTTTCCGACATCAACGGAAATGATGTAACCGAAGGCTGAAGACAAGCGCTACAAGACCCTATAGGTAGGCTGACATGATGTCTCCCAGTTTCATCAATCGTTTTTGATGGTAATTCAGACGACAGATCTAGTCTAATGTGGCTGTGAGTACCTGTTGTGCTATCACTCCTGTCGGTGACGGGTGTCGACAAGTAAGTTGTATCAAACATGGTGTGAGAAGTAGAAGTGGCTATTGATTTACTAGCAGAATCTGTCGATGGAGCCAAAGTTGACGGTTGATTGGTGTGATAGTCAGTGTTGAACCTTGAATTTTGTGTTCCACTGTATGATGTCGGCGTGGACGAATGATCGCTGTCTGAGGTACCTGCAAAAGGTGTTGGCAAGCCACGTCCGCCATCACCAGACAAATCTAGCAATGAAGAAGAACCGTCTCTGAATGCATATGACAAAAATGTTGATAAATCTTTTTGAATTGTTGATTTCACAGTTGTTGCTGGCGTTTGAGTTGCTATTGAAGGTGTCGTTTCTCCAACCAAAAACAAGCGCTTTGTTCCTTCTTCGTTTGATAATGATGCACTATTTGGTCTAGCCATTGTATTTCCCTCCGCGTTTGTTTGTGCATATGCGCTGGGTTGCCACGATGTGATGCTGACGGGTGCTCTCGTCCTGTCACGCAACACCGAGAAGTAGAACGTGATCGGTGCCCTAGTCACGTACTCGGTCGTTGGTGGTGAAACAGACGCCTCTTCTGTGGAAGATACATTTCATTATGATTATATCAACTTGTACTTCCTATAAAAAGATACACTCTCACATATTCAAGATTACCAATTAAAACATTTACAGGCTACATCGACCTGCTACAACATTTTCGTTGCTAGGAGACCATAAGACTATATGTAAATGCTAATCGTCGAACAAACAATTACTTCTACTTTGAGTAAGCTCTGTAATAAACATAGCAGAGTAAATAAACCTATCATCATCCTTTAATGAGAGGAGGCGCATAATACACGTTACTAGGATTGAACATTTCTTCTTAACTCCAGACTTTCTTGGATTGTGATATGCACGACTAACTCATTCAACCCTGAAGACACATTTGACCCCTTCCAATTCAAAGATGAGAACAGTTCATTATGAAATTTCAGGGGTGAATGAGTTAAAAAGGGCATCAATATTGGGGAACCCTTTTGCAACCAACTTCTCAGACAAAAAGTAACGGTTTTGTTGAATAGACAGACAAAAAAAAGTGACTAGACCTATGGAAATTCAGATATTGCTTTCAGATAGACAACATTCAGACATATAATCTAGAGCTTACCTGGACGGCAAAGGGGAAGGGACTCTACACAGACTCTGTTCGGACATCTTATCTGGCCTTCTGGACAAGGCAAGTCATCTAAACGATACAGCGACAGTTGTGTGAGCCTCATTCGATAGCCCAAATATTTGGACATTATTGGTTTCAAGTATATGAGATATGTTAATTACAATGTTTTATTGGTATTTGATAATTTTACGGTCAAAATAGGAAATGAAGCAACAAAACAAGACTATATTGGCAAGCATGAACTCCACAATGGATACTTCATCAGATTTTATGTGTTATATTAGACTATAGCCATGGTCAAATGTCTCCTTGGGGATAAAGAGAAATACAAGGTTCTTCGACGGGATTCAATTACACCATAAAATTCAAAACAAACCTGTAACCAATTAAGTATAAATGAAAATGCAAATGATTTCATTGTTAACTACAAATATCAAACAAATTATGTGCTAAAACGGGCTATTCTATGGGTACACTGACTTTAATTTGGTTTCGTTTGTATGTACTTTACGTCTTTTTAACGGCTATGATCATTAAAGATATGCCATGGTGGTGGAGGAAACTGGAGTGCCCGGTGAAAAAACACCGACATGCGGCCAGTACCTGGCGGCTGCCCCACGTAGACCTCGAACCCGCGACCCAGTGGTGGAGGGCTAGTGGTAGCAGAATGTCTGACGCCTTAACAACTTGACCACCGTGGCCCCGCATCTTAACTTTGAAACACATGAGTAATATACGTACCAGGAGTGGAGACGTCTCTGATAGATCTGCCGTCTAGAACAGGGTGCTCATTGCTGGCTGGTCCGCCATGTCTTTGGTGACGCAGTCGTCGCCTGAATCTGTCGCTTGAGTCAGCAGCTGGCTCTCCGGTCTTCACTGTGTAGGGAGATATGTCGCTACGGGGTCCTGAAAGGGGACGACTCCCATCAAGTACATATATATATATGTATCTCCTGTCGATTACTATGTAGCAGAACGTTAAACAAACATACTGATATGCAATGTAGGTATCGCATGTGTCTATATAAATATCTATGTAACAGGAGATGGAAAATGCTCGGCCAGACCGGAGTTCGAGCGCGGGACCTTCTGAACTCTTAGATTGAAGCTCTACCAATTAAGCTACTTGGTCGCCGATGCTAGACCAAGTGCAGTTCCGCTACATTTATATAAGTTTCAATTTTCCTTCACGAAATTTTAAAATACGTCTATGAGGGGAGGTTACTCTCTTGAACTTGACGATGGTCTAGAAGAGAAAGACCTTCATTAGCCTTTCTAAATGCGCATGCGCTACGTTTTGGGATGCATTCTCTGTTGAAAATGAAAGCGGCGAATTTGAATAAACTAAGCATCGTTCAAACGGACTGATTGAGAATATGTACATTATGTACGCACAAATAAAGCTGGTGACCACAGAAAAAATGTATAGTTAAAATGATCGCAATCTCCCAATCTATTTAGATTTAAGTATGGCGTACCTTCACCACAGAATCCAACACTGCACCTGTCGGTGGGGCGGAGCCAATACAGGAAGTAATCGCCACAGTTGTAAACGAATGCTGTTTCCCTGACGACACAGCACTGCCACACGCTTAACACGGGATAGGCACCACAAACGAATCCACGGACCGTGTCACCAGGTTGGGGTAGATCCTCCCCCTGTAGATCTAACCACAAAGCCACGCCCAGTCCACACACGTGATTCTGTAGTCCAATACAAAATCGTATAAATACATTGTATATATGTGAAAACGGCGCTACATTGTATGCATCTATGAAGTTTGAAGCTTGCTGATCAGACCAGTTTGTGGTCACAACACCACCCAAGCTCATAATTTAAACACTGACAATGCATTTAAATAATCAGTTATTTTTTGTATCCTTTTAGTTTCTTTGACGTTGGTGAAACACACTGCACTTAGTACGGCTGCCACTGATTTAACTGGTCTTTGGAAACTACTATAATTTTGATAAAACATTTTGAGATAATGAAATAAACAAAAAATCAACAACATATCTCTGAATGTAACAAAGCAATATCGGCCAGATAAGGATTCAAACATTGTCTGTTTGATCATTGTACTGTCGCTCTATCCCTGGTCAACGGAAGAACATGTCCGAGTCCGGTTTCAGTTATAGCCAAAACGAAATATTAAGGGGAGGTAACTCTATGTACGACATTATAGTGGAATTCTCTAGTGTTTTATCTGCAGTTGGACAGAACTCCTTAATACGCGGCCTTCTTAGTATGTTACTCCTATTTTATGCAGTTTTGTCATTAGAGTGTTACGGTGTGGTAGCATACTCGTGTGTGGTTCTTCACTAACTGTCTAGTCATAATATTCGTATTAATGCTGTGTCATTCATTCAGTGATTCATTAGTTGAAATCAGGAAAAGAAATGCAGTGTTTAACCTTCGATCCGTTGATATAATTGATCTACAGGTAGACGTGCAAAGCGACACACCATATAGTACTGTTTAATAATCCTATTTTATTCGATGGTTCGGTAGTTCAAGTCTAATGGCAATTCTCTCTGTGACCTTGGCCTTGATGACACAGACGTGTGTGATAATTGACACAAATACATGCGTATGGTGTTTCATTAAATCATCCTCATATCTAGGGGTTACGCTCATTTTCGCTCTCTACACTCCTGGAATATGTCATAGGAAAAACGGAGGTTCAATGTGCACCTTGTGGATGAGACGAGAAAACTAGATTGGTCCTTTGATGTACATCACAAGAATCTCGCGGTCGCGTAACGGCCAACAATTACAGGCTTTGAAGTTGGGCGTCGCTCCTTTGTAATCTCCAAAGGACATGTATCAGCCTAATGATGGGCAGGTTTTTGTACTGGACACCAATCAAATAGATAGCCGCGTGCCTTCATTTTTGCTATGTCATATTCAAGGTGCGTAGGGAGCGGAAGTGAGCGTAACCCCTGGATAACGAGGATGGTGACTGCTATATACTCCCTTAACTTCGTTTGACCAATCGGGAACATTCGGCACTTTCCGTAAACGATTACGGAATCAATGGCTTTACCTTGATACAAGCTGTGGGAAGGGAGGCCGAGTGTCCATCTGTCGTCATCAATCTGTACCAGCCTTCGTGAATGTTAGAATCACAGTTGTCTCCCCTCTCACTCCCTATTTCCCGCCATTGGTCTTTCAAAACGGTGTGGTTGTGGCAGATTTCTGAAATGTGAAAATGTAGTAAGTTAATTATTGTCATCATCTCGGCAAAGTTAAACAGAGATGCGAAGGGTCAGTTGAAAGACAGTTTAGCTTATAGAATCTTCCGAAACAGGATATCATGCTGTTCGGAGTGTACTTTTTTCTCCGTTTTTGTTAGAATAGACTTACATTCAGGTATAAACCCGTGTACATCTGTTTTCCTCTCTTGTTTTGTGTGTGTGTGTGTATTCTGCTTAAGGGAGACAATTGGGGAGATCAAAAACACGTTTGAATAAAGAGTTCATGATCATCATTATCATAACTTACCCGAGCTAGTAATCCCCGGAACGTGTTCGCGGAATCCGGACGACACTGTAACATTGATGACATGTAAGTTATATTGATATTACATATGGGCCTATCAACGAGCTAGCACTTTATAAACCAAATTAATCCAAACTGTCACAATCATCAAATAACCTCCAACATTCTTACCCCCTCCTCATCTCACATCTGCTCTTTTTTATCTTCCAATCGGTCTACCCCCAATACTTATAATACCAACTGCTCCTTTCCATATATACATCGGCCTCCCTCTTCTCCCAAATCTCTTCCTTTTTCTCTTTCCTCCCCCATTATCATTCCTTTCTCTTATCCCTCCTCCCTCTCGGCATTTCGTCAACCCAAACTCCACATTTCCATGGTTCTTCCATATTCTTCTCCTCAGACTCCAGTCATTGCCGTTTTGTCTCCCGTTTTGACATGACGACACCCCCTCCCACCAAACACCCGATATGTACCTTCTTTTCTACCCATCTCAACATCTCGGCCAGCTCCGTCAAACATTGTGCTTTCACGGAGTTAGCCGAGATGTAACTATAGAAACCTGTCTAAACCGAACATGACCGAGACAAGTACTTCCGTCCGAATATGCAGATTCTCTTATGGCACGGGTGACATGTTCTTGTATGTGATTGGAAAATAAACAGTGCAGAGTGTTGTAAGCTGATGATTTTGTTGAAAATGATTCCCCGTCTAAAATATTGCTGAGAGGTTGCCGGTCAGCACCATGAAGTTATGAATACATATCGTCGCTACCTACGCATTTTAAGTGGCCTACTCCTGATTGCCTTTTGTGACATATATAGAAACAACGCTAATGGACGTAAGTCACTTCCTCCTAAACTTAGACAGAAACAACACCCTTACTCCCCCGTAATGATCGAGTTCCCGTATACAAATGACCGACCAGCCCATCCGCTCGACAAACACTTCAAACAATACGATAACGCGCATCAAAATATGTATTTATAGGAATGTATTTATATAACATTTGTAAGAATAAAAGCTATGTTCAGATAAATATTATTTTACAGTGCCACATATTGCAAAGTTTTCAGAAGTAATGAATACGCCCAAGCAGAAAAAAATATGCAAACTTATCAAGACTTTGTTTTAAAAAGTCACATTATTTGTCGCCAAAACACAAATTGTACATTTGATTTTGTATACTGCTGCATATCTTTTCTCTCTGCATATTTGTATTTTTGTTAAGACAATAAAATAACGCTTAAAGGTATAATACGGCACGAACTTAATCCACTATGAATCAAAACGCAAACCAATGATGGAAAAATCCTGAGTCGATTTTTTTTTGTTTTGTTTAAAAAACATGAAACAAATACAAAACAAAAACACAAATGAGTAAACCCGATTATACTTCTACCGCTATACTTTTTTTAATACAAATTGTTTTGTGCCTAGGACAATGGAGTGGAAGTCTCCACCGTTAACCTTTAGTTGTTATACGTGCTATATCGTCAATATTTGTGCAGTAACATTTAAATACATGATAAATAGAATGTATATGTTACGTAATAACTAGTTAATTTACATTCCTATTACTACCGGAGTTCATGGCATCAAGTCAGTGTACTTCATACCGGTATGACGGATTAATGTGTCAAACGCCAGTCACACATTGGGAATGGAAAACAACCTAACCTTTTATAGTGGGGGGAAACAAATATCCGGTTTGGTCCATTTACTCTTTATCAAAAACATAACAAAGCAACTGTTTAGTGTAACACTTTGAAATAAGTATGCTACTCAGGCAAAAATATCAGTCGAATACGAAGTCAACAACCTAAATCTAATACAATATAATACACACACTACAACATAGATATAATACACAAACTACAACATAGATATAATACATACACTACAACATAGATATAATATATACGCTACAACATAGATATAATACACACACTACAACATAGATATAATACACACTACAACATAGATATAATACACAAACTACAACATAGATATAATACACACTACAACATAGATATAATACACACTACAACATAGATATAATACACACACTACAACATAGATATAATACGCCCACTACAACATAGACATAATACACACTACAACATAGATATAATACACACTACAACATAGACATAATACACACACTACAACATAGATATAATACGCACACTACAACATAGACATAATACACACTACAACATAGATATAATACACACACAACAACATAGCTATAATACACACACTACAACAATGATATAATACACACTACAACATAGATATAATACATACTACAACATAGATATAATACACACTACAACATATATATAATACACACTACAACATAGATATAATATACACTACAACATAGATATAATACACACTACAACATAGATATAACACACACACTACAACATAGATATAACACACACACTACAACATAGATATAACACACACACTAAAACATAGATATAACACACACACTACAACATAGATATCACACACACACTACAACATAGATATAATACACACTACAATAGATATAATACACACACTACAACATAGATAAAATACACACTACAACATAGATATAATACACACTACAATAGATATAATACACACACTACAACATAGATAAAATACACACTACAACATAGATATAATACACACACCACAACAAAGCTATAATACACACACTACAACATAGATATAACACACACACTAAAACATAGATATAACACACACACTACAACATAGATATCACACACACACTACAACATAGATATAATACACACACTACACCATATATATAATACACACTACAACATAGATATAATACATACGCTACAACATAGATTTAACACATACACTACAACATAGATAGAATATACCCACTACAACGCAGATATAATACACACACTACAACATAGATATAACACACGCACACTACAACATAGATATAATACACACACTGCAACATAGATATAATACACATACTACAACATATATATAATACACACTACAACATAGATATAATACATACGCTACAACATAGATTTAACACATACACTACAACATAGATAGAATATACCCACTACAACGCAGATATAATACACACACTACAACATAGATATAATTAATACACACTACAACATAGATATAATACACAAACTACAACATAGATGTAATACACACTACAACATAGATATAATACACAAACTACAACATAGATATAATACACACACTACAATATAGATATAATACACATTACAACATAGATATAATACACAAACTACAACATAGATGTAATACACACTACAACATAGATATAATACACAAACTACAACATAGATGTAATACACACTACAACATAGATATAATACACAAACTACAACATAGATGTAATACACACTACAACATAGATATAATACACAAACTACAACATAGATGTAATACACACTACAACATAGATATAATACACAAACTACAACATAGATATAATACACACTACAACATATATATAATACACACTACAACATAGATATAATATACACTACAACATAGATATAATACACACTACAATAGATATAATACACACACTACAACATAGATAAAATACACACTACAACATAGATATAATACACACTACAACATAGATATAATACACACACTACACCATATATATAATACACACTACAACATAGATATAATACACACTACAACATATATATAATACACACTACAACATAGATATAATACACACTACAACATAGATATAATACACACTACAACATAGATATAAAACACACTACAACATAGATATAATACACACACTACACCATAGATATAATACACACACTACAACATAGATATAATACACACTACAACATAGATATAATACACACACTACACCTTTTTTTTTACCGAATTGAATAAAAAAAATGAAATGAAAATCGGCCGAGCAGATTGTAATTATTTATGTTGCATTAAGTTTGTTTTCATAAAATAAAATTGGACAACATCAAAGTAAAAATGAAATCATGTTAAATTTTTTAAGATGACAAGATGGAAACTTATTCTACAACATAGATATAAAACACACACTACAACATAGCTATAATACACACACTGCAACAGAGATATAAGGCACACCTTTTTTTACCGAATTAAAAAAAAAAAATAAAATGAAAATCGGCCGAGCAGATTGTAATTATTTATGTTGCATTAAGTTTGTTTTCATAAAATAAAATTGGACAACATCAAAGTAAACATAGATATAATACACACACTACACCTTTTTTTTACCGAATTGAATAAAAAAAAAATGAAATGAAAATCGGCCGAGCAGACGGTAATTATTTATGTTGCATTAGTTTGTTTTCATAAAATAAAATTGGACAACAACAAAGTAAAAATGAAATCATGATAAAAGTTTTAAGATGACAAGATGGAAACTTATTCTATAATTTTTTAGCCTACCTGCAGCATTTGTGATGGCGGTCAGACCCAGGTAGATGGACAGCGTGGTTAGCGAACCCATGTTGTGGCAGTGATCTGTGTTTCCTCTCGTTCGCTAGCAATATACAGGCAGGGAGGATGGAGTCTCTCATTTCGGGCGAGGGTTTAAATTCCTGAGTGTCACCCGATAGCATGCTCCCACGAAAACAATGATAAACTATTTTTGTCGCATGGTGTGTGTGTGTGATTCCGTATCGAAACAAACAGATGAGTAATAAAGTTTCTGTCAGCACTGTTACACAAGCAGTGATTCTAACACTCGAGTTGTGTAATATCGTCCTCCAGTAAAGTACCTACACATTCGTCACGGTAAAATGTGATATATATATATAAGTCATCAAATGAAACATATCTAACTATAGATTAAGTATTAAGCTGTCGAATTAAGGGGTCCCCCATTTCACCCCCACCATAATCCATCATTCCGCTTGTTACACCCCCGCCCAGATCCTCATCAATACTTCACGTTAATGTGGATAAAACTTTCTTCGTGTAAACAAAAAACATTCTGTAAACTGTTAATAAATCATGTGTGATTGGCCGTTCTGTCAGCTAATTAATTATGAATATTTGATACAAATGATTGCCGTTTTACCCGTCCCTTTTAATAAAGCAAACAAAAACTTTCCTCCCGGGCTTTCAACTGGTCTCCGTCCCCTTCTTAAACTTCGGACGCCCCTTCTCTCCTTTAACAACCCACCCCACCCTCAATCCTCCCACCAACCTCACTACCTCCCATCAGCCGAACCAGCCCTGACCACTAATCTGTCCCCCTCCCCCACGTTTTATCCACCGTTCCCTCTCCTTCCCCCTCCCCCTCTTATTTGCACCCCCTACTCTCAGTCTTTTTGATGGTCACTGTCGTATTTCCCCCATTACATTCTGTTATCCGCTTTCTCCCCTTTCGCTGTTGTCATATCGACATTTAGTTACAAATTAATCTACTTTGTTTAAATAAGTCCCCATTGTTCCGGCCCAGACCGACTCGTTGATTAGTAGCCCAGCGATAGGGACGGGTCGTGTTACGGCGGCTGGCATTTTGTAACACTCACCTTATATCGGCGTGGTGGGTCAGGTAATTTTATTTGTGGCGAAGATGTAGAGTTCTAGATGGGCATGCCAGAAGATGTGGTTTGGTCTTATTGATGCGGTCCAATATTCTTGTCGCCTCGTCAATTGACAAGTCTGATGTGGTTGTAGGTTTTAGCACGAACTTAGCTAATCTAATTCTATGGTTTTAGAATCTGTGTTTATGATATCGAAATTGTGTGGTTTTTATTATATCAACGAAAATAGTGTCTTTGTATGTGTGATGGTGCGTGTTGTCTAGGTGTTAGTTTTGTCCTTATATGCGTTTTCTTTGTCCATTTATTTATTTATTTCGTCTAAATATGTGTTTATTTGTCTTCATGCTCAAATTTTGTCTTCATGTATGCATCTGTTTTATCATATTGTCATGCGTTAACTTTTTCTTTCTGTACGTGTGTGGTTTGTTCTTATATGTGTTTGATTTGTCCGCAGCATCTACTTTATTCTCAAGGATCTCTGTCCCACTGCACTAAGTTTTTCCTATTAACTTCCGTTTAGATAAAATTGTAGTACAGTTGGGCCAAGACACTCTCGTTGACTAGGTAGCCCAGTCGACGAGAGCGATAGTATATCGTAAAAAAATACGTCTTTTCCGAAAAATACTTTGTTAATCTTAATCAATATATTTCGGTAGATGAAGCTAGTGTCAAAATCGACTTGTAAGATCAATGGATGTATTTTTTTACTTATTGTCTCTAAATGCAATGTCAACAAAACAATTTACAGATCTGTGATACATTTGTTTTGTTTATCGTGGTATTTATTGTTGCACTGTGCGGAACATCCCGGGCCCCAAGCCCTGAGGCCCTATGTATTTAAGTTATAAAGATCAAAGATCAAAGTTATATTTTAGAGAGAAAAATAAGCGAAAATACAACAATCTGAACCCTAGAGATCGATTGCCTGCCTAGCACCGCTGACCTTTTTTTACACACAGAATACTGTAGTTGATTGTATTGTGTTTATTTCAATTTTATTATTTCTCACAAAAGTCCCGCAAGATAAGTTTTTTTTTTCAGAAATGATTTATCAAAACTATAGC
This sequence comes from Mizuhopecten yessoensis, assembly GCF_002113885.1. Lineage (NCBI taxonomy): Eukaryota > Metazoa > Mollusca > Bivalvia > Pectinida > Pectinidae > Mizuhopecten > Mizuhopecten yessoensis. The sequence goes on from NW_018408653.1 coordinate 914,525, forward strand.
CTTGTCGGAAAAACAATTTCCAACAGTTTTTGGCAGTGGTACTGGGATCCTTGAACTTGTTACGACGACAAGGCCAGTAGGCCAGTAGGAAGTAAGGAAACAATTAAACATTTGGTTTGTAAAATTGTTGAACGAATTATGATTTGTTAGTATTTAGTTTAAATTAACGCAACGTACATGAATCATATATTTCTAACAAGGTACGAAACTGAAATTATTATTTTTGCGTGCATTTTGAGCATACAGTATTAAAATAAAAGGTCATACTGGTCAAGGTCATGTACGTCAAAATGTTTCGAAATCAGAGCGTGATTAACGTATTTCTGTTAATTCCACAGCAATATGCAGTTTTTAAACATTTAATGTTTATGTTGACGACTAGCGGATACAGCACAAACTCTTGTACAACGTAGATTGTAGTATTAAGACATTTGAGGTCGATCAAATGTTGTTGCTTTTTATAGGAAAACGAAATATTTTATTATTTACCACGATCTTTATGCATTTGTTACATTTTTTACAGGATAAAGAAATAGTTATTTATCAAAGTGGTTTTCATAGCTGAAAGATGAAATGAAAAACAAAAGGCGCTCTCCTCGAAATCGTGTTGATAAGTTATCGATTAAAGAGGTTTGCATTATTAGTTATAATGCGAGAAGCGAGCTATTTCGAATTTTTTATTATTATTATTATTTAGGTTTGTCAACGGTTAGCCGGTTAATCCAGTCACTCCATTGGAAGACCACGAGCTGGTTACCAAAGCCAATAACCGAATAGTCGGACATTGATTTACCACACGGGGAACCCCATGTTCCCCTGGCTTATATACCTACAGATTATCTATCGGTGAGACTAGAATCGAATTTTTGTTATAAGAACCGAGTTAAGACTGACCTATTAGGTTATTGTTTTTGTACTCGATAGTAAAGTTTGACAAAGAGATGCCGACAACACCATTAAATTTAACACATGAAGAAGCGTTAAGTTTCTGAGACTGAAAGTCAAATGCAGCAAGTATGTTCTCTTCTTCCTACCAAATCTGGAACATAGCGTTCTGTAGTTTTCTAGATTACAATTGGATTAAAACTTTAATAAAACTTCTAACTCCTTTTTTCTCCCAATATCAACATATAACTATAAACTTCTAACTAATCATCCAAACATATCACTTCTTACTTTCTAACAAAGAAAAAATGTGTAGTTTTCAGCTTATAATTAAATTCGTACAATAGTACGTTTTTCAAGTTAGAATATCTCCAAGCGGGTACTGCACAACTATTTGCTAGGCGCCATCAAGGGTGAGAACTCAGATGAGGTTAGTTGCTGTGGAACACATTAAGTTTTAGTTAAAAAAAATCATAGCTAACCATTATGAATTGTGGAGGTCCCTCTATTTCGCTGGTTCATTTTTTTATATTTGTTTTAAAGTATTGGCGAAATTGTACTTTTAACGTTTTTCAATGTGTCTTTATTGGTGAAAATAGACTTTCGTGAAAACGAAAATGGAAAAAAAGAACCAAGTTATAAACTAGAACCTCTTCAATGGTATCACAAGTAATGAGAGTAAACACAACAAACACGTAATCGCGTGTTTCTTTGTCTTTATTATAAACTTTCTACACGGCATGCACGTGTATCTTTCCTGCCCGTGCATGCTGTTTACTACCTCATTAATACCGTAAATAAATATCACCATGATGACAAACTTAGAACTGTTTAAATAAAAACGTTGTCTGTCGCGAAATTAATACAATGGTGATTGATGAAGACATATAAAGTCAGCGAGACATCTTGGCGATGTCCTTGATTATTCTTGTTCCAAAAGTCATAGGACATGTTATCATAGTTCGTGGTGAACGCGTCGCGGCCTAATGGCTGTTCTCTCATCAGATTTGTGATAATAAAACCCAATCTGGTGTTAACAAAATACTGACAATATCTTGATAGACGATACATCTGATCCAAACGATGTTATACATAATAAAGTCTTTTAATCAGTTTAATTGCCACTTGGCACGGTGTTGATGAAACCGGAAGCGCATGTCTTGGCTGAGTCGTTCCACTTCAGACCGGTTGGGCAGATATTGACGAACACATCTCCCCACAGATCACACTGCAGGAACTTATTGGAGTCATTGGCATAGGAGAAGAAAAGCTGGCCAGCCGAAAGTGACTCTACTGTGCATGGGTTCGTCATGGTGTTTCCGCTTCCACTTCCACTTCCGGTTCCAGAACTGCCGCTTCCAGTTCCAGTATTGCCGTTTCCGGCTCCAGTACTGCCACTTCCGGGGAGAACGGTTCCAATCTGGAAAACACATGACAGACGAGACTCTTGCCATACAAGACCAGATGGACAGTCTAGGATGGTAGGATGACCAAGCAAATCACATTCGATGAATTGGGTAATATCATTAGCGACAGAGAAATAAATGTTGCCCGCCTCGATGTTGATCTTAGTGCAGGGGTTGGAGCCAACCACGGCTGGGCCGGAAGTGGCGGTCACGACCACGACGGGAGCAGCCGTGGAAGGGGCAGCTGGCATGGGTTTTGAGAGATCGACACAGGAAGTGCTAGCAGATACGTAGGTCTCTCCAGCCGGGCACTGCACGATGAACATCCGCCCAAAAAGGTCGCACTGGATGAATTTAGTGTTGTCGGTTGGGTGAGGAAAATAAATTGATTGGTCCGGATTGGAGTTGCAGGGGTTGGGAACATTCATGAAGGCATCTGAAAAATCATCACAAATACAATACACGATCATGCCCCAAAATTACTACTGTTCATGAAAACTGTTGTTTGTAAATATAAATATGCATTTTATGACTTACATTATTTACACAGAAACCGTTGCTTCTTTTGTAGATTTTGTATAAGTGACTGAATCTTTCAATGTTGAACATAATCCTACAATTTATAATTTTCTCAACTATTTAAAACATACATTTTTAGTTTGTTTTTCGTATATATTTTTTCTCTCTCAGAAAGCTAGGTGATAACTTACCTGGACAATCTGCCTGCCTGGCAACTGTAAAGGAAAAGAAAAATCGTTAGAGAGGGATTGAGTTATCAGCGTACATATATTGTTATCAGTTAGCATTTGTTATCTACACACCTCTTTGAAGTTAATCAAGATATATGTTCACCTGTCTGGAGTCTACAACCGGGAAATACTTTCAAGCAGAATTAAAACAACTAGGGGCCATATGTTGTCAGACACGACTCCGCTGGTCTGATTCTAGACAATAAGGTCCAGTTGTCAGACAGACGCTGAATTACAAGGTCCAGTTGTCAGACAGACGCTGGATTGCAAGGTCCAGTTGTCAACCAGGCGCTGGATTACAAGGTTCAGTTGTCAGACAGGCGCTGGATTACAATGTCCAGTTGTCAGACAGGCGCTGGATTACAAGGTCCAGTTGTCAGACAGACGCTGAATTTCAAGGTCCAGTTGTCAGACAGGCGCTGGATTACAAGGTCCAGTTGTCAGACAGACGCTGGATTACAAGGTCAATTTGTAAGATTAACTCTAATGTTTACGCATTATTAACTTCGTTCCATTGTTAATATAAATTGATAATTACCTAACTGGGTGTTTATTCTGTGAGAATGAATAAAATCACTGTCATATATATACCAGTACATGCATTGTGCTTTGATTGCAATTAACATTCAACTTTGCTACATACTGGAAACTCAGTGATTGATTGATTGATTGATTGATTGGTTTTACGTCCGCTTCACTACCGAGTAGGTCGGTTATCCAGCATACGAAAAAATACGGGAAAATGAGTAGAAGATATGATGTATGGAGTGAAGGAATAGAAAAGGGAGACGGGGAAGAGAAGGAAACTGAGCGGTATGTCACCTTGCTAAATGACCCCCACCCCACCCCCTTGTTCTACAACGCTCTTTTATTTCGTTATTAAGTTCGAATAAAACTTGAACCTATTTCTTTGAACGCATATGTGTATCTCTGTCATTTTCGTGCATACGTTCATGTCAATTACACATGAATAATATTGCATAAAATAGAAAAAGGATTATGAACGATAACTATGTAAGCACCTGCTCGACTATGCACTAGGCAGAACACCTCCACTTTTCACTTGGCAGAGCGAAACATTTAATTCGGGACGTATCCCTTACTCCACGCCCCAGGTATACACGGTATGGGTGACACGTTGCGCCACGTATACTTCGCTAATATCCCCACGCCCCAGGTATACACGGTATGGGGGATACGTTGCGCCACGTATACTTGGCTAATATCCCCACGCCCCAGGTATACACGATATGGGTGACACGTTGTGCCACGTATACTTGGCTAATATCCCCCCGCCCCAGGTATACACGATATGGGTGACACGTTGCGCCACGTATACTTGGCTAATCTCCCCACGCCCCAGGTATACACGGTATGGGTGATACGTTGCGCCACGTATACTTGGCTAATATCCCCACGCCCCAGGTATCCACGGTATGGGTGATACGTTGCGCCACGTATACTTGGCTAATATCCCCACGCCCCAGGTATACACGGTATGGGTGACACGGTGTCGCCACGTTTGCTTGGCTAATATCTAAATGGCAGTTTGTCTGATAAGGCACGCCCGTGTTACTTGTAAATTTAAATGGAATCTACCCTGGACAGCAGGGGCCGGGCACACGAGATAAGAGCTTTTGTACTACAAACACAGGTCCATTTCTCATATGTCCGGCCCCTGTGTTCAGGACTAAATATTGGTATCCAAGTCTGTACTAGTCAACCAATCAAATAATATTACAATATCTAAACATAAATTGTTTATTGTTTCGCTAATCATGAAGACTATTACATATAACAAAGGCTGTTGTTATTGCTAATTGTATTTGACAAATATAGTTGAAATACAAAAATGTGTCAGTTTAACTTTCTCCGAATAACAAAAATGCAGCACCTCTTTGTGGGAAAAATCATTTTGTAGGTTGTCAAATACCATTAAATAAGGGCTACAAATAATGGTCAACAAAATAGGCGACTTGTGATATCAGTAAGGCCCCCCTTTGTTGCCACCATTTGTTTGCCGAAATGTTGGTGGTCTTTTCAATATATCGAAGGACAAATAACGAAATTGTTAAGAGAAAGGGGGCCAAAACATATGTTTAGCAACGTGCGAGGTGGCAATCAGATTGATTGGCCCTATATCAAAGTTTTAATGTATATGTAAATTATGCAATCAATCATATTGTAGATAAGTGACATTTCAATACAAGCGTAGTTTGTGACATGCGAAACATAAACCGGTTATTTGTAAAAACGCATAAGTAAATTACTCAAGATTGAGGGAATACTTTCGTTTACTTTAAGGTCAGCCTGAAAGTTAATGTCAATTTTCTTATAAAAAAGTACGTCTTTACCGATCGAATATATATACGTCAGTAGTTAAAAAAAAAACTCCGTTGACATAGTAGGGAGTTAGAGGAGTCAGGAGTTATGTCCCCTTGTTGCTGTGACACCGGTAAATAGCTGACTAAGAGTTACTCCCGGTACGTCATGTCCTTGTGTACTTAACTTTGCAGACTTTGTCCGTGTGTTTTATGTTGCGTCATTTTTTTTTTATTCAGGAAAGAAATTTAAAAAACAATAAGGTCCAAACTGTTTTATTTACAGTCAAGAATGTCTTTAATAGATAACGCTCCGTTTAAATACAAAGACACTGCCTCAGTGTTCATTGACAAGGATATAGTATAGAACATTGTATGAGGTGATATTGAGGTTTTAATGGTATCTGATATGTAACACTAGTTTAATTGAAATCAGAATCGCTTAAAAACACGACCCAAGTTCAATAGTTATTCCACGCTCGGAAAGCAAGTCATTCAATCTTCATTGTTGTTTAAATCAAATGATCATTAACTGGTTTAATAATTATTTTATCGATGATAAAAAGATTCCTTTATCAAGTTCAAAATTCATTTACTAAAAATTAAGTATGTTTTGAGTATGGAAATCTTTTGTGAAAAAGGTGCGTGTCACAGAAACGAAGCTTACACCCTTAAATGTAGCAGTAATTGGAGGGGCGATCTAACGATATCTATGTTTGTTGTACTGACGATATAAAATAAAATAAAAAGTTATATGGTAGTTTACCTAGTGAAAAAAGTCTTACGTAAAGTGACCGCCAAAATGTTGATTACAGTTTGAAATGTATTTACAAACCTCTTTCGTAAATAGTTCAATGTGTTTTGTATCAAACTTGAAAAAATGTAAGCTAAAGTCTTTTTCAAAACCGTAACAAGAATGCAGTTTTGTGAATTTCCGTAACATATAATATTAGCTGCAGCGTACTTACCCCTGTGAGGAACGGCGGCGACCAAGCCGAGACAGACGACGAAAACGGCGGCGGGGATCATTTTGGAGTATTCAACGGTCGGAAGGGCTGGCGGAGAAGACGGGGACAATGTGGCAACAGATCCTTAAATAGGGACCGGGGACTCCCGAGGTTCTTATCTTCAAGATAAGTTGGTCATTCGGGAGCTGTTGGGTCAACCAGATGTATGTTAGGAATGGAGCAGGCCGTTATCGGGTACGTAAGTACGAGTTGACGTAGCGGCGAGTCAGCGTTGCTAGACCCCAGTACCCTACTCCGGACAAAACCACAGGGAATTTTTCTTACAACTTTCAAAAACTTTTAATTGATATCTCATAGTTTTTCAATAAAATAATATCAGTACCGAGTTTTATTTTTATATTACTTCTGAATTTTATACTTAGTTGGGCGTATTTTTAGAATTCTATTTACGTATCTTGTTGTAATTATTCTTACTTCCCCCAATTGTTGACCCCAACTGGGGTTAAATTAATATAATGATATTGGGTGGTAATACCTATCAAATTAACGGGATCTACCCTTGTTTGTCAACACAGAGTTCCGCTGTCGAATGTCGTGACCTGGGAGGTCGAAATTTCGTCAACTCCCATCCGTAACTAAATCTCGAAAGGAAATTATCTTTCAGATTACAACATTGCCAAATTTTAACAACCCCACGAGGTTTGTCCAAACTTGAATGTGTGTAAAGAGATAAGTGGTATAGCAGCGAAGTCAATCAAATAACCATGTTGCCAGTCTGTATACATCTGTCATCAAACTTTGTTTCTATCAAGAGTGCACCATTGGTAAATAAAATCAATCGATGTTAAAAACAAACTACATACTTAGTTTGAAACAGCCTAAGAAAACTCGTTGGCCGATATATTGCAGATTTCAGCAGTACATATTGGGCTTTTGGCAATATTCTATATTCTACACAAAGCTTTGCATTGAAGACAAGTCTCCATTCTTCTAGTTGTAATTCTGGATCCAAAAAAAGACTCATGTTTTCTCTCTGTAATTGAAGAGCACCGGAAAGTCTTCATTGTTCTCCATTATTGCAATCGGAGGTGAACAAAAGTCTCCTTCTTGTTTGGCTTTAATAAGGGTGCCACTAAAAGTCCCTCTTGTTTGGCTTTAATAAGGGTGCCACTAAAAGTCCCTCTTGTTTGGCTTTCATAAGGGTGCCACTAAAAGTCCCTCTTGTTTGGCTTTAAGAAGGGTGCCACTAAAAGTCCCTCTTGTTTGGCTTTAATAGGGGTGCCACTAAAAGTCCCTCTTGTTGGCTTTCAGAAGAGTGCCACTAAAAGTCCCTCATGTTTGGCTTTAATAAGGGTGCCACTAAAAGTCCCTCTTGTTTGGCTTTAATAAGGTTGCCACTAAAAGTCCCTCTTGTTTGGCTTTCAGAAAAGTGTAAATAAAAGTCCCTCTTGTTTGGCTTTCAGAGAAGTGTAAATAAAAGTCCCTCTTGTTTAGCTTTTATAAGAGTGTCATTGAATGGTCCTTTTGTTTGACTTTAAAAAGGGTGCCGCTAAAAGTCCCTGTTGTTTGGCTTTATAAGAGCTTTATTATAGTGATAATAAAAGTCCCTATTGTTCTTACTTCGTTGATAGCGGCCCACAAAAAGTTCCTCTTCTTTGGCTTTCATAAATGTCAACTCAAAGTCCCTTTTATTCTAACTGTAGTTATAGAGGTCCACTGCAATTCGACATTGTTCTGACTAAGTATAGAGGTCTACAGCAATTCCATCTCATTGTAACTGTAGTTATAGAGGTCCACTTCAAGTCCATTTTGTTCTAACTGTAGTTATAGAGGTCCACTTAAAGTCCATTTTGTTGTAACTGTAGTGATAGAGGTCCACTTAAAGTCCCTTTTGTTATAACTGTAGTTATAGAGGTCCACTTAAAGTCCATTTTGTTGTAACTGTAGTTATAGAGGTCCACTTAAAGTCCATTTTTGTTCTAACTGTAGTTAAAGAGGTCCACTTTGAGTCCCACTTGTTCTAACTGTAGTAATAGAGGTCCACTTATAGTCCCTCTTGTTCTAACTGTAGTTATAGAGGTCCACTAAAAGTCATTTTTGTTGTAACTGTAGTTATAGAGGTCCACTTAGAGTCACCTTTGTTCTAACTGTAGTTATAGAGGTCCACTTAAGAGTGCCACTAAAAGTCCTTCGTTTGGCTTTAATAAGGGTGCCACTAAAAGTCCCTCTTGTTTGGCTTTAATAAGGTTGCCACTAAAAGTCCCTCTTGTTTGGCTTTCAGAAAAGTGTAAATAAAAGTCCCTCTTGTTTGGCTTTCAGAGAAGTGTAAATAAAAGTCCCTCTTGTTTAGCTTTTATAAGAGTGTCATTGAATGGTCCTTTTGTTTGACTTTAAAAAGGGTGCCGCTAAAAGTCCCTGTTGTTTGGCTTTATAAGAGCTTTATTATAGTGATAATAAAAGTCCCTATTGTTCTTACTTCGTTGATAGCGGCCCACAAAAAGTTCCTCTTCTTTGGCTTTCATAAATGTCAACTCAAAGTCCCTTTTATTCTAACTGTAGTTATAGAGGTCCACTGCAATTCGACATTGTTCTGACTAAGTATAGAGGTCTACAGCAATTCCATCTCATTGTAACTGTAGTTATAGAGGTCCACTTCAAGTCCATTTTGTTCTAACTGTAGTTATAGAGGTCCACTTAAAGTCCATTTTGTTGTAACTGTAGTGATAGAGGTCCACTTAAAGTCCCTTTTGTTATAACTGTAGTTATAGAGGTCCACTTAAAGTCCATTTTGTTGTAACTGTAGTTATAGAGGTCCACTTAAAGTCCATTTTTGTTCTAACTGTAGTTAAAGAGGTCCACTTTGAGTCCCACTTGTTCTAACTGTAGTAATAGAGGTCCACTTATAGTCCCTCTTGTTCTAACTGTAGTTATAGAGGTCCACTAAAAGTCATTTTTGTTGTAACTGTAGTTATAGAGGTCCACTTAGAGTCACCTTTGTTCTAACTGTAGTTATAGAGGTCCACTTAAGAGTGCCACTAAAAGTCCTTCGTTTGGCTTTAATAAGGGTGCCACTAAAAGTCCCTCTTGTTTGGCTTTAATAAGGTTGCCACTAAAAGTCCCTCTTGTTTGGCTTTCAGAAAAGTGTAAATAAAAGTCCCTCTTGTTTGGCTTTCAGAGAAGTGTAAATAAAAGTCCCTCTTGTTTAGCTTTTATAAGAGTGTCATTGAATGGTCCTTTTGTTTGACTTTAAAAAGGGTGCCGCTAAAAGTCCCTGTTGTTTGGCTTTATAAGAGCTTTATTATAGTGATAATAAAAGTCCCTATTGTTCTTACTTCGTTGATAGCGGCCCACAAAAAGTTCCTCTTCTTTGGCTTTCATAAATGTCAACTCAAAGTCCCTTTTATTCTAACTGTAGTTATAGAGGTCCACTGCAATTCGACATTGTTCTGACTAAGTATAGAGGTCTACAGCAATTCCATCTCATTGTAACTGTAGTTATAGAGGTCCACTTCAAGTCCATTTTGTTCTAACTGTAGTTATAGAGGTCCACTTAAAGTCCATTTTGTTGTAACTGTAGTGATAGAGGTCCACTTAAAGTCCCTTTTGTTATAACTGTAGTTATAGAGGTCCACTTAAAGTCCATTTTGTTGTAACTGTAGTTATAGAGGTCCACTTAAAGTCCATTTTTGTTCTAACTGTAGTTAAAGAGGTCCACTTTGAGTCCCACTTGTTCTAACTGTAGTAATAGAGGTCCACTTATAGTCCCTCTTGTTCTAACTGTAGTTATAGAGGTCCACTAAAAGTCATTTTTGTTGTAACTGTAGTTATAGAGGTCCACTTAGAGTCACCTTTGTTCTAACTGTAGTTATAGAGGTCCACTTAAGAGTGCCACTAAAAGTCCTTCGTTTGGCTTTAATAAGGGTGCCACTAAAAGTCCCTCTTGTTTGGCTTTAATAAGGTTGCCACTAAAAGTCCCTCTTGTTTGGCTTTCAGAAAAGTGTAAATAAAAGTCCCTCTTGTTTGGCTTTCAGAGAAGTGTAAATAAAAGTCCCTCTTGTTTAGCTTTTATAAGAGTGTCATTGAATGGTCCTTTTGTTTGACTTTAAAAAGGGTGCCGCTAAAAGTCCCTGTTGTTTGGCTTTATAAGAGCTTTATTATAGTGATAATAAAAGTCCCTATTGTTCTTACTTCGTTGATAGCGGCCCACAAAAAGTTCCTCTTCTTTGGCTTTCATAAATGTCAACTCAAAGTCCCTTTTATTCTAACTGTAGTTATAGAGGTCCACTGCAATTCGACATTGTTCTGACTAAGTATAGAGGTCTACAGCAATTCCATCTCATTGTAACTGTAGTTATAGAGGTCCACTTCAAGTCCATTTTGTTCTAACTGTAGTTATAGAGGTCCACTTAAAGTCCATTTTGTTGTAACTGTAGTGATAGAGGTCCACTTAAAGTCCCTTTTGTTATAACTGTAGTTATAGAGGTCCACTTAAAGTCCATTTTGTTGTAACTGTATTTATAGAGGTCCACTTAAAGTCCATTTTTGTTCTACCTGTAGTTATAGAGGTCCACTTTGAGTCCCACTTGTTCTGACTGTAGTTATAGAGGTCCACTTCAAGTCCATTTTGTTTTAACTGTAGTTATAGAGGTCAACTTCAAGTCCATTTTGTTGTAACTGTATTTATAGAGGTCCACTTAAAGTCCATTTTGGTGTAACTGTAGTTCTAGAAGTCCACTTAAAGTCCATTTTTGCTCTAACTGTAGTTATAGAGGTCCCCTTTGAGTCCCACTTGTTCTAACTGTATTTATAGAGGTCAACTTAGAGTCACCTTTGTTCTAACTGCAGTTATAGAGGTCCACTTTGAGTCCAACTTGTTCTAACTGAAGTTATAGAGGTCCACTTATAGTCACCCTTGTTCACTTGTTCTAACTGTAGTAATAGAGGTTCAGTTACAGTCCATCTTGTTCTAACTGTAGTTATAGAGGGCAACTTAGAGTCACCTTTGTTCTAAATGTAGTTATAGAGGTCCACTTAAGAGTCCATTTTGTTGTAACTGTAGTGATAGAGGTCCACTTAAAGTCCCTTTTGTTATAACTGTAGGTATAGAGGTCCACTTAAAGTCCATTTTGTTATAACTGTAGTTATAGAGGTCCACTTAGAGTCCCCTTTGTTCTAACTGTAGTTATAGAGGGCAACTTAGAGTCACCTTTGTTCTAAATGTAGTTATAGAGGTCCACTTAAGAGTCCATTTTGTTGTAACTGTAGTGTTAGAGGTCCACTTAAAGTCCCTTTTGTTATAACTGTAGGTATAGAGGTCCACTTAAAGTCCATTTTGTTGTAACTGTAGTGATAGAGGTCCACTTAAAGTCCCTTTTGTTATAACTGTAGGTATAGAGGTCCACTTAAAGTCCATTTTGGTGTAACTGTAGTTCTAGAAGTCCACTTAAAGTCCATTTTTGCTCTAACTGTAGTTATAGAGGTCCACTGCAATTCGACATTGTTCTGACTAAGTATAGAGGTCTACAGCAACCCTTTTGTTATAACTGTAGTTATAGAGGTCCACTTCAAGTCCATTTTGTTGTAACTGTAGTTATAGAAGTCCACTTAAAGTCCCTTTTTGTTCTAACTGTAGTTATAGAGGTTCACTTAAAGTCCATTTTGTTGTAACTGTAGTTATAGAAGTCCACTTAAGGTCCATTTTTGTTCTAACTGTAGTTAAAGAGGTCCACTTTGAGTCCCACTTGTTCTGACTGTAGTTATAGAGGTCCACTTATAGTCACCTTTGTTCTAACTGTAGTTAGAGAGGTCCACTTAAGAGTCCATTTTGTTGTAACTGTAGTTATAGAAGTCCACTTAAGGTCCATTTTTGTTCTAACTGTAGTTAAAGAGGTCCACTTTGAGTCCCACTTGTTCTGACTGTAGTTATAGAGGTCCACTTTGAGTCCCATTTGTTCTAACTGTAGTTATAGAGGGCAACTTAGAGTCACCTTTGTTCTAACTGCAGTTATAGAGGTCCACTTTGAGTCCCATTTGTTCTAACTGTAGTTATAGAGGTTCACTTAAAGTCCATTTTGTTGTAACTGTAGTGATAGAGGTCCACTTAAAGTCCCTTTTGTTATAACTGTAGTTATAGAGGTCAACTTAGAGTCGCCTTTGTTCTCACTGTAGTTATAGAGGTCCACTTTGAGTCCAACTTGTTCTAACTGAAGTTATAGAGGTCCACTTATAGTCACCCTTGTTCTATCTGTAGTTATAGAGGTTCACTTAAAGTCCATTTTGTTGTAACTGTATTTATCGAGGTCCACTTAAAGTCCATTTTGTTGTAACTGTAGTGTTAGAGGTCCACTTAAAGTCCCTTTTGTTATAACTGTAGGTATAGAGGTCCACTTAAAGTCCATTTTTGTTCCAACTGTAGTTATAGAGGTCCACTACAATTCGACATTGTTCTGACTAAGTATAGAGGTCTACAGCAATTCCATCTCATTGTAACTGTAGTGATAGAGGTCCACTTAAAGTCCCTTTTGTTATAACTGTAGATATAGAGGTCCACTTAAAGTCCCTTTTGTTATAACTGTAGATATAGAGGTCCACTTAAAGTCCATTTTGGTGTAACTGTAGTTCTAGAAGTCCACTTAAAGTCCATTTTTGCTCTAACTGTAGTTATAGAGGTCCCCTTTGAGTCCCACTTGTTCTAACTGTAGTAAAAGAGGTCCACTTATAGTCCCTCTTGTTCTAACTGTAGTTATAGAGGGCAACTTAGAGTCACCTTTGTTCTAACTGCAGTTATAGAGGTCCACTTTGAGTCCCACTTGTTCTGACTGTAGTTATAGAGGTCCACTTAAAGTCCATTTTGTTGTAACTGTAGTTATAGAAGTCCACTTAAAGTCCATTTTTGTTCTAACTGTAGTTATAGAGGTCCACTTTGAGTCCCACTTGTTCTAACTGTAGTTATAGAGGTCAACTTAGAGTCACCTTTGTTCTAACTGTAGTTATAGAGGTCCACTTAAGAGTCCATTTTGTTGTAACTGTAGTTATAGAGGTCCACTTATACTCCCTCTTGTTATAACTGTAGTTAAAATGGTCCACTAAAGGTCCCTTTTGTGCTAACTGTTAATGGACCTCTATTACTACAGTTAGAACAAAATGGACTTGAAGAGGACCTCTATAACTACAGTAAGAACAAAATGGACTATTATTGGACCTCTATAACTAGTTATAACAAAATGGACTTTAAGTGGACCTCTATAACTACAGTAACAACAAAATGGACTTAAAGTGGACCTCTTTAACTACAGTTAGAACAAGAGGGAGTATAAGTGGACCTCTATAACTACAGTTAGAACAAGTGGGACTCAAAGTGGACCTCTATAACTAGTTAGAACAAAAATGACTTTTAGTGGACCTCTATAACTACAGTTAAAACAAGGGTGACTATAAGTGGACCTCTATAAGTATAGTTAGAACAAGGGTGACTATAAGTGGACCTCTATAAATATAGTTAGAACAAGGGTGACTATAAGTGGACCTCTATAGCTATAGTTAGAACAAGGGTGACTATAAGTGGACCTCTATAGCTATAGTTAGAACAAGGGTGACTATAAGTGGACCTCTATAACTATAGTTAGAACAAGGGTGACTATAAGTGGACCTCTATAACGACAGTTAGAACAAGAGGGACTATAAGTGGACATCTAAAACTACAGTTAAAACAAGAGGGACTATAAGTGAACATCTATAACTACAGTTAGAACAAGAGGGACTCAAAGTGGACCTCTATAACTATAGTTAGAACAAGGGTGACTATAAGTGGACCTCTATAACTACAGTTAGATCAAGGGTGACTATAAGTGGACCTCTGTAACTACAGTTAGAACAAGGGTGACTTTAAGTGGACCTCTATAACTACAGTTAGAAGGAGAGGGACTATAAGTGGACCTCTATAACTAACTGCAGTTATAGATGTCCACTTATAGTCACCCTTGTTCTAACTGTAGTTATAGAGGTTCACTTATAGTCACCTTTGTTCTAACTGTAGTTATAGAGGTTCACTGAATGTCCCTCTTGTTTTAGCAGTTATTCCACCTGGTTCTTGCTGATAATCAGACACTCTTCATGCTTCACATTGCAGATGAAAGAAGCTGACTAGTTGGATCTTTTTTCTGAAGACCATAATAATTGTGCTACAGCTTAAGGGTAAAATGGACAAGCTTTGAAGTGTGGTGTATCTCCTCTGCAATCCATAAAGGTCAGATATCAGCCTAGCAATTGGTCAGATTTCTAGACTTGAAACCATTAAAATATCTAGCAGTGAGCCTTCCATTTTGTTGACATATTCCATGGATGTAGTGATATGTATATCAGGAGCAGTCATGTTAGAATGTGAAGATGCTGTGAGGGCGACTAAATACTTTATTTCACAGTGATGAGTTTACACTATAGGGACACACTGTAACACAGATGAGGTCTTTTAGACGATCAGCTTCCTTTACAAGTTTCTATATTCTTTTTGTTTTACCTATAAGACTACTCTTATAAGATAGGATCTTTTTGTTTTACCTATAAGACTACTCTTATAAGATAGGATCTTTTTGTTTTACCTATAAGACTACTCTTATAAGATAGGATCTTTTTATGTTGATGGGCCATCAAATCTGTCTGTTTTAATTTTCAGGAATTGCCTCCTGTATACCAGGTAACTTTCCCCCAGTCAAATATTGAGGAATTGCCTCCTGTATGCCAGGTAACTTACCCCCAGTCAAATATTCAGGAATTCCCTCCTGTATACCAGGTAAATTTCCCCCAGTCAAATATTGAGGAATTGCCTCCTGTATTCCAGGTAACTTTCCCCCAGTAAAATATTCAGGAATTGCCTCCTGTATACCAGGTAACTTTCCCCCAGTCAAATATTCACCCATTTCCAAAAAAAATCCATGTTCTCCTAGTGACAGTTTCACCAATCACAAGTAATTACTATATATGGTTTGCTGTATACCAATAATCGCTGTCATGATAAATTCGGCCTCTTAAGGGAAGGCGGGAAAGGTGCGAGTTAAACTGTGGTGAAAATTTCCCAGTGTACAACATTTAGATTATAAGCTTTTGAATCATTATTTTTATAGATTGTCCAATTAATAAAAAAAATCTTTGCGGATTGTAGTTTCACTGTTTGATGATCACTGATATAAATTATATCAAATTGATCCAGAAAAAAATATTGGAGCATAGATGACCAGTGATATAAATTATATCAAATTGATCCAGAAAAAAATATTGGAGTGTAGATGATCAGATATGCTCCATAATTAATAAATCAATGCATGAATGACAAAACCATCAAATCACATCTTTTTATAATTTATTACATTAAAAATTCATACATAATTTACCAATATAGCTTGTCAGTTGTCACTTGCTTCCACTCGTACCATACACTACGAAGGGTTTCCTCTCAAACTCTAACTTTGACAAACCCTCAAAGTTTCAGTCATGATTTTGTTTAAAAAGAGTAGAAGTCGGAGCTTGTATTTTTATAAAGTTGGCCATGGCCCTTGGTTTGTTTAATTTTCTCCCATGATATCCGCTTTTCTTTTGTTTCAGTCCACTGCTCGGTCTGATACCCTTCCAGCGATTCCTCCCAGCCTTCCCGATTATAACATCCTGATGACCAACATTAGAAACCTTGCCAATTGTTGCCATTGAATATTGGTCGACACGCATTTCTCGCTTAGAAGGCATGCTAATAACGACACTGTTGTCATCCAGTTTGCGGGTTATCATGCCAGATGATCCTGCTGCCCGAGCCACTCGGCCACCTTTCCCCGGCCATCGCTCTATATTATGGACAATGGTCCCAACTGGCAGGGATCCCACAGGGTACTGGTTGCCTAGCTCTGGGGTCACTGTAACAGAAAGTACTGGTCATAGCAACAGGTACAGCTGAACATGCGATAGGTATTGTCCTATCCATTTAAGCAAATCACATGTGAAAATCAACATTTAACATGCAGCCTTAGAGGAATGGTGACCTAACCAATTGTATTGCCATCTTGTACATATGCTTTACTGGTCATTTCTCTGATGAAGATGACATGGTACAGATTGTTCTAATCATTGAAATGTCACATATAAACAATTAACTGGTTGTGATGCACACACCTGTATATAATCTGTTATTCAAAATATTTTGAAATAACAGTTTCCCTGCCCTGTACCTCGAGTCTATGTTACGACAGAAAAATAAAAACAAAGTATAGGCAGAGCTTATGATGCAAAATGAGATTTTAAAAAACTCCCAAGCATAATGGGAAAATGTCCTCAAAAAGAAAAATAAGAGCAGCTATGTTGGTTTAGCTGCTAAAGTGATTAAATGAAAGCCTCTGATGATATTTATTTTCCCCAACTGCTGCATTTGATTTATATATCAAAAATTGTGATGCTGAATATTGAAATGCTCACTTGAAATACTACAAGATGACCTTAACTTGTATGTCATGAAATTGCAGTGGATGTATTAACCCCGTTATTTGCCTAAAAAAAAGCAACACAACTGGACAACTTTGTTTTCAAATTACTAATATATTTCTGTGTGTATTCAAATGAATTGCTTGCTTGGAGTCCAACTTTTGGAAATGCTAGTTCTATCATTTAAATAACAAAACATATGAGTTTTTGAGATCGTTAATTGAAGCAATGTCGATTGATGTAGACTGATCAGAAGCTGGAATCTGAGGTAACATTGCATGGTCAGTAAGTGGTGATTTACCCAAGTACACACATTTTAACTTGATTATTGGGTCGAACTTACCAGGAAGATCTGGGATGTTGGCATGGGTCCTGATTATATCACCGTCCTGCATACCGTCGGAAGCCAGTATGTAGCGCTTCCTGTTACCAGTTGCTGCTATGGCGATATGCGCCGTACGACAGGGATCTTTGCGGACCTTGATGATTTTTTCGTAACCAATATCAGCTTTGCTTTCTGGCACATTGTACTCGTAGCTAATCAATCGTAATGACTGTTTGTGGCCGCCTCCTATACGCTTGTATATCACACGTCCTGGTAATATACAAAGCAAGACAGGGTATTAAATTTCTACAATCTACATCTAACGATTTCATCTAAAAGAGCAACTCAAAAGGCGCGTATTAATGCCTGAATCATTTTGGTGGAAGGTGAGTGCTCTATCGGCTGCACACTATCGGCTGCACCACCCGACCGCTAATTAAATTTTAAATCTTGGGCAATTACATTATGTAATATGTGAACTGGAAAATTTCTCCCAAATAACATTTATATTTAATTTGCCACGTATACTCTTTTTCATAACTTTGGTGGTTTGAGATATTGGCTTACCATAAAATCCTACAGACACTACAGTTTTAACAGCTGTGTGAGTAGCCTCCCTTTGACCACTGACAAATGTACCACAAGAGGTGACAAAGCATTTTCAAGATCATTCTCCTATTTTAACCTGATAAAAAAATTATGGAAAATCATCTTCCTACCCTATTTTTTTCAAACATGTAACGGGAAACAAACAACTTTTTATTGTTTGGCCTAAGACCCTATAGGACTGATTCTGACTTATTGAATGCATTCAAATGCCCTACAAATGAAATAAGTGCAAAGGTTTTTAGAACAGATGGGCTAATAAATAACCTGGATGACTTGAGTGGCTGTCTCATTATAAATAACTACAAATAACATCCTATTTTTAAACTGATTGGTGACTGACCAATCACGCCTGGTGTAGACCTTTGTATTAAATAACCTGAATACATGCAGTTTGAGTGGCCGTCTCATTAAAAACTAGAATTTTGTTTTTGTGAACAAAAACATGTCTCCCCTTATTAGCCAATAGAAAAACTCCGGTATAAAAAATTAACAAAGGGCCATATCGCTTTATATAGTGGGGCACGAGACCCGAATTTAGAATTTGACACTCCTACTTACCAAGATACATTAAAACTTTAGCAAGTTTGGTCAACGTAGGTGAAACTAGAACACTGACAGGTCAGTAAGGGCCCCGTCTTGTGGCAATATATCCCCATAATCATCAAGACAAACTAGAACACTGACAGGTCTGTAAGGGCCCCGTCTTGTGGCAATATATCCCCCATAATCATCAAGAAGCAATCTGCCCATATAGCTGAGCTTGACATTTGACATTTGGACTTCAAAAAAAATCGCAAGGAAGCAAAATATACATTTTATATGTACTATGATGTGAGTCTTGTTTCCTTCCACCTCCATATTTGCTGGGCTAACAGAAATGTAAATTCCGGTGCAATACTCATTTGTTAGCTTTGATTTGTTTTATTTCACCTTAAATATCTCCCCCATCAAGAGCCAGGGTCAAAGTAGGAGATACACTTTGTCTTTGACCTTTGGACCCAAATGACCTTGACCTTTAACCCAGTGACCCTGATCTTTGGTCAGTTGACTCATTCTTCCAACCTTTGGAACCCGTAACCTTGACCTTTGGTCAGTTGACTCCGTGTTAAGTTCGGAACAACTTTGCTTCATAATAACATACAAAAAATGTTCATCAGTAAAAAGATACAATATCTGACCTTGAAATTGACCCAGTGACCTTGACCTCAAGTCAGTTGACTCTTTGTTAAATTCCAACCAACTTTAATTTGCTCCATAATTTCATAACAAAATGTTCCCCAATAAAAAGATACTGAATTTGACCTTAACCTTTGACCCAGTGACCTTGACCTTTGGTCAGTTGATACCTTGTTTGATTGCGATGGACAAACGGATGAATTAGTATAGGGCACCCGCATCGACGCTGGAAGTTATGCTGTGAACAAACTTCGGTATTAAAATTAAACAAAGGGCCATAACTCTGTATATAGTGACGCACAAGACCTAATTCCAGTGCACTGCACACCTTCTGTGAGTGATGCAGGTATACTTCAAGTTTGATTAAGATATCTTTAATAGTTTAGAAGTTATGTCGTGGACAAACTTCGGTATTAAAAATAAACAAAGGGCCATAACTCTATTTATAGTGGGGCATAAACTCTGATTTTAGAGTGAGAAATTCCGCCTTCCCAAGTTACATCAATATGGTAAGTATGGTCAACGTATACGTAGGTGAAATAACATAGAACTTATGCTCTGGACAAACTTCGGTATTAAAAATAAACAAAGGGCCATAACTCTGTATATAATGGGGCATGAGACCTAGTTCCAGTGCACTGCACACCTTCTGTGGGTGATGCAGGTATACTTCAAGTTTGATTAAGATATCTTTAACGGTTTGAAATTTACGGCCCAGACAAGAATTTACTGAAAATGTGCACTTATTTGACCTTTGACCTTGATCTAATTCCAGTGCACTGCACACCTCCTCTTTGTGATGCATGCATACCTAAAGTTTCATCAAGATATCTTTAACGGTTTAAAAGTTATGGCCCCGACAAGTCCGATTAGAAGAACCAGAAGAAGAAGAACCAGTACTTATACAATGTCTCCCTTCATCCGAAGGGGAGACATAATAACTCAAAATAACATCCTATTTTTAGACTGATTGGTGACCAACCGATCACCCCTGGTGTAGACCTTTGTATTAAATAACCTGAACACATACATTTAGTTTGAGTGGCCGTCTCATTAAAAATAACTCAAAATAACATCCTATTTTTGAACTGATTAGTGACCAGTAACGGATCCAGAGGGTTTTTTTGGGCTTCAGGGCCCCCCCCCCCCAGCCTGAGAATTTTCTTTAAAAATCATGTATTTTCACAATTTCCTTCAATTTTCCCGACATGGAACCCCCCCCCCCTCCTGGTAATTTGGAAAACACCCCCAGATATGTCTCTGGATCTGCCACTGGTGACCAACCAATCACGCCTGGTGTTGACCTTTGTATTGTTTACCTGTTTCAGGATCTCTTCCACCACTTTTGAACAGTTTCTGTGGCCTGAGGGTGTTTTTGTTCAAATCTATGTTTTTGTCAGAATATCGGTGTTTGCTCTCTAAGACAGCTGCTGTGTGGATCCCATACCTGTAACACAATGGTATATTAAACATCTGGGGTACATTCAAAATATTAGATTCTCCTCTATCTGACAGGGTTATGCACATTTTTGACATAAAATTCTATCTAGTCCCAACATGTATTACATCTACTTATTTAACAACAATTGTAAAAACAAGTTTTTGCTACTTATTTTAATCTTGCTTGTTGGCCCGGATAGAAGTGTGCTGAGGGTCTTGATGTTGGAGGAAACCAGATTGCCCAGAGAAAACATACATGGTCAGGCAGGTGACCCAATACCTTAACACATCCAATCAAGAAGTTGATCCCCAGCGAGCGTGCTACCCACTGCGCCACCCTACCACCCTTACATGTAGTATTATACTCCAATTAATTGACTACCATGTGATTGAGGAATTTCAGTTTTGATTTGTTAAAATGGGAGACAAGAAAAAGATTTCAACTCCCTGTGGGAGTTAGATTAAAGAAATGAAACCAGGTTTGAAATTAGACTGTTCAGTATTCAGTAAAGCTATATTTTGGGTGATATTTTCCTGTTCATATATCACAGAACAGATATCAGTTGTATTATTTTAGACAGGTAAACATAGATTTTTCATCTTCACGGCAACTTAGAAGATAATAGTTATAATTTTATTTGGTTAATTCAATATGTTGGCACAAAGATCTTGAAATATATATTTTTGAATGAAATTTTAGACTTGGTGAGACATCTGAAATCCAAATATCATTGGTCTATATATTTGTTAAGTATTTATGGCCCATTCACATGATAAGGTCACACAAGGTCACATGGTAGAAAACTGATAAATGGTTGCATTTGGTGTAGACAAGTGCTCTAAAAATGTACAAGCACACAAAGTTTTAGAAAATGGATGAATCTTGCAATGTGGTTAAAACTATGTCTGGCCTTCCATATGCATGCAGGCAGCTAAATTCAATCACCAAAATAGTCATAGCATGGAAATTTCAGAGAGAAAGTGTAATTCTTCT
The DNA here is from genome assembly GCF_002113885.1 of Mizuhopecten yessoensis. Lineage (NCBI taxonomy): Eukaryota > Metazoa > Mollusca > Bivalvia > Pectinida > Pectinidae > Mizuhopecten > Mizuhopecten yessoensis. Next base: position 935,859 of record NW_018408653.1, read on the forward strand.
CCCAACACTAGCTACCCAACACAACTCCCAATGACCCGGTGGAGAGAAAACTGTTCTTGGGTGGGCGCTACAGTTACTGTCCTGTAACACTCAAGTAAGGTGGCACTGCAAACAAGTTGCTTTTTGAAGCACACATGCAGGTCTGCACACATGTGGAGGTATAAGCCAGGTGGCATAGGATTTGTGCTACTGAGCCCCTGATAAAACAACTTCTGCAAAATCATCAAAATGTATTGATTTTATGAATTGTATAACTGTGTATTCTGAAGCATCTTATAGTGGTTTGTTCTAGTTTTGCTAAATCAAATTTCATATAAAAAAATATAACTTTTTAATAGAAACTGAAAAATTAGAGACCTCAGCTGTTGCAATTGGTGCTGTAGATTCATTTTGTGGTTTTTTTCTTCCAGCCTTAAGCAGGACACAGACGAAATGCAATGATTCGACAGGGGCCTTAAATCAGAGACTTTTTTCTGTGTATCATCAAATCTCAATAAAAGTATATATAAGGTGATGTAAGAAAGATTAAACGAGCAACATTTATCAATGTATCAGCATAGATCATATACCAAGTCTCAATCTGATGAATGTTTCAAAGGTTCCTCCCAATGTCTCAGCTTCTACATATATTACCGATCAATCTGATTATCAAATTTCATTCATAAACAAACACAGTAAAACACATGTAAAACAAACTGTTCACTGTTGCCATAATTTGTCAAAAGATGTTGGAGACAATCTGATACCAGGAGACAAAAACCTGACATCCGTATGTACTTTGAAGGTAGAGGTTGTGTTCATAGTAAACATGTTTTATATGTATATTAAATTGATAACACAAGAGCAAGTACAATTTACTTCAAACAGTTTAATACAACCAACACAAAATCTGGAATGGTGCAGATCTAGATGTTCTACTCAAAGGGCAAAATGTACATGTTTGATGTATTATTCAAATTTGGCCAGAACATTTCCATCAAATAGATCAGCTTTTAAATGAAAGTTTTCAGTGAATTTTATAGGTAAATATTCTTATTTGAATAGTGTATTAAATATAAAAATAAGAGTAAAGCAATTATTTCTAAGGCATCAAAAAGGTGCAAATCAGACACTAAACAAAGTTACAAATGCGTGTACCATTAATGTATATTATATGGTTATAAGCCCACCAATATATATTGCTGTTAGGAAGAAATGCCAGCAAAAGATTTTTCATTATCTTGTAATAAGCCCACCCCCTACTTTCAGTCAGAGATTATGTGTTGTCCTATTATAAACCCACCCCCTACTTTCAGTCAGAGATTAAATGTTGGCCCCCTGGGCTTATTGCAGAATAAATACGATAAACATGATACAGCAAAAATAAGTTCATACATGTACATGTTGTTATATCATGATCAATAATACATGACAAATGAACAGTGCAACTAACATCTCACAGTTTTTATCCTCAATAACAAACAATATCTTATCTAAAGTAGGGGTTGAACTTATTAGTTTTACAGTCAAATGAAATAGAATTTGTTGGCATAACGCCACATTTTTTCTGAACTCAATCTGATAGAATTGTGAATGAAAATAATTACTTTTATTGAAAATTCTGTTTAACACAAAATTTATACATTTAAATATCAGAGTTAGGCAAATTCTTGTGTTTTGATTGAAAAAGGCAATAACTGACTTCTGTATACTAACAACCACATATTGTACTTAAAAAATGAAATAATTGATCCTCAAAAGTACAGACAATAACAGCTTCGACAAAACATTATTCAGTGCTTCCAGTTGACTCTTGGCAGTTAGCAATTTTGAAAGCCAAAATATCAAGTTTCCCCCCTTAAATTTAGAGACAAAGCCATTTGTGTGGATTCAAAAAGATACTCTATATTTTAAAGGTCTACTGTTCATGATAGCTTTGATAATTCTTGTGAAAAAAATGACTATATTTCAATGAACATATATAATTGAAGTATATGTATTATGTATAATAAAGTTCAGTTCATTTACATTTAAATAATTACAAAAGGTGAGAAGCAACTCCTGGATCCAGGTTTCCATGACTGTATTTGTACTTGTGTTGACTAGTTTTGGCCTGCTAAGCAGGGCCTCGTAATATAAGAGCACAGCTGTTTGTTGATTGCTACTTTGTGATGGTAAAGTAGCAATGAAAGTCATGTGGCTAGAAACAATACACAATATTCCTTTCCTTTTAGTTTAACAACACTTTTTTTTGGCTTCAGAAAATAAATAAACCAATATTTCAAGGATTGAATATTCAAGATATCTTCTTCATCATCACCGGTTTTCCGGATTTTGTTTTTTAGCCTTCACAAAAGGTTCCTGGAATACGTCGTACAAACGTTTTGCTTTCTGAGGTCCAAACCCTGGACAGAGAGACAGATCTTCTTTGGAAGCCTCCATGACACCTTCCAGTGTTTTGAATGTTGACATCAACGTCACTGCATCTGTTTTGTTTACAGACTTCACACTTGTCAAACAATCAGTGAACTTGGACACAAAGTCGTGATCAGTTTTTTCCATGATGGCATCAGGTGGTTTAAATTCATAAACTTTGTAGGTCTCAAGATATCGACCAGCTTCTTCAGTTGTGAATGCCAACATCAGTGTACAGTCTGCTAGAATGCAGATCTTGGCGAGTTCCTTTAGATAATGGTGAGGTTCTTTGATATCGACTTGCACCAGCATGATGCGCAGGTCGTAGGCTCGACCTAACTGCTTCAGTCTGTCGTGGATGTAATTGGGATTCAGTTGGTGGTATCTTAAACTCAGATACAGAGCACAGGTACTTAATCCCATCACGTAGTCTGGCACAATGTCTCCAAATTCCCAGGCTACATTGCGTACTGACTTGAGAATGGGGTTACCTCTCTGCCGGGGATTAACGATGAGGGCATTACTTGTACTTCCTTTACCCACTGTTATAGGAGCCACCATTATATCAGTTGGCTTTGTAGATATTACCCCTTTATTTACCATTTCAGATACTGCTGCTGATGATGATGCATCTTTTTTTACAGTGACTGCAGAACCTTGCCGACTTGGTTCACTGGTTGTTGTGTTAGATGTTGTTGCTGAAGGCTTAGATGAAGTGAGAAAGGAACCAATCTTAATTTGATTAGGATCTGGTGCTGTTTTCTTCTTGTCTGCAGTTTTGCGGGATTCATCTTCAATTTTTTGTCTCTTAAAAGCAGCAAGGGTATCTTGAGGTTTTAGTACAGTTGAGGATTGGTCCATTTCCACTGAAGAGGGAATTTTAAATTTCTTTTTCTCAGCAGCCATCTTCTTTCAGGATGTAGGAGAGGCTCACAAATCAAGATATCAGCTACACAGTTCACACACTACAAAAAAATATTGTTCACATAAGTCTGTTTTGATTAGATTTTCTTTTCAATCAAAACTGATAAATCAACGAATCCATTTTTTCCACAAAAACATTTTTCCTCTGGATCCCCTCAAATAATTCTTGTGAACTTGACTGATCATGATCACTGATGTCACAACTTCTGAGAGTGATAACATTCCTTTCCAAGTACTAGTGACAAAGGTATGAAACATACTGTATCACTGAAGGTATTAATGTACAACGTCAAGTACAGCGATTTGTGTTGGATTTTTTAAAGTTTTTATCATACTTTTCAATATTTTGAGGAGTCCTGTTATTAAAAGATGTACAATGGTGGGTTTTCAAACCGTTTATGAGCCCCACAGAGAAAGCTTGATGATACAAGGACTCAAATATCTGGGTCTCAAAAAGCCTTTGAAGGTGTATGTTCAGCTATATGATACTTGCTTGTTATGACCTCTGACGTAAAACAGACATTTGGGACATACCTTGGTATTTTCGAATACCAGGTTTAATATACATAATGTACAATAGTGAGTTCTGTCTATTAGTGATAGACAATACAGCTGTCAAAAATGCATAGGCACGATGGAAGAGCCAGACAATGTTGGGCTATTCTATAAATCAGCTTTATCCAACACACACTTATAAAATAAATTAAAGTTTGGTTAAGTTGAAATAAAGTTTCTTTTTTCTGTAATTAGCTTACTATCACAAAACACACACACACTCTATCAGCGATTTTTCTTAAATTATATATAATTTAAGTGTGCCAAACAACCCTTTACCAAATGTAGTCAGCCTTGCTTTTTTGTAAAATTAACTGTAGAGTACTGTAAATATTTTTTACAGAAGCAGGCATTTGGTATTTCCTTAATTTCTTATACAGAAAAAGAAATAGAAAAAAGAATAACAAAATTTTCATCTGTGAGTTTTTTGAATGAAAAAAAACATAATGAAAACTGGTCATCACTTTACAATGAAAATACCTGATTGGATTTGGAGATGGGTTATTCATAATATTCAATAACATAATAAAGGAAGGGAGATAACTTAGCGCTGTTATGGTGACATTACACAATTGTAGTCTTTATAAAAAAATAATCGAACTAAGAATGCCATTTAATTCTTCTAAAAAAAACACCCAACATCAAACCCATGGCATCAAAATGAAAAAGTGAAAAGGTTAAAGTTGAATCTGAAACGCATGATCTCAAATAATGAAATGGTGGTAAAAATCATATTTTGTCAGAGACCGGCTCCCGTGAACAGGATACAAGGTCAGTACATTTTATTTACTACGTATATATTTACCTTTGGTAAAAAGGTTGTTGAGAAAGGCCATTCTCAGAGACCACTTTGCACACTGTTGACAATAATCTTTTGCATAAAAGTGAAGCCATATCTTGAGAATAGCAGTAAACTTTGCATTCAGCTTCCTCCCGGCATGGATTCCATGGGGGCAGCCATTAAGTATTGACTACGCATGCTCGAAAGGGATCATGCATTTTCAATAGAATATCGCCCTTATTTTTGAACAGATATATGGAAATATAAATCTCATCTTCTTTTTTGAAAAGTATGTTCATCATTATTAGATAACTAAGACAATTGCTAAAGTATAGTTTTTAATGCTTTGTGCTTTGACCCTGTTTGACCATATATATTTATTTCCAACAAATGACTTGTCCCTAAGCGACGAGAGATGGCTTCCGCACTAGAATCGTATGTAAATCGTATCCTTTGAAAACTGCAGATATCGTATAATCATACATGTAGAAAATGTGTCTCTTGTTTCTTGTTTACATATAAACATTTATTTTCAAAAAAATTTAAGCCAAAATGTAATGACACAATGAAATGTTGCTACACAAGCGACCTGTGTGAGGCAAAACGCAGTGATGATATTTACGCTGTACTGTCTACTGATATTACAGCTTAGGCCTAGGAACTGTACTTGCATTGTACCCTAGTGAACCAATTTTATGAGGTTAATGAAAGTATAACCTATACCCGCTTACTAGGTACACAATATAATTCAATGCACATTCACAATAAATATATACTCAGGTGAGCAACCCCCTCCACCCACCCTGCACCCCTCTTACATTTTGAAGCTATTTTTATGAAACATATTATGAAAACTCTTGACAACATTGTTTCACCTTAGTGGACTCCCAGAATACGGGGTTCCTAAAAGGTATCTATTTTCCTGCGAATACACTTATGGAACCTATATATCAGGCTGTCATCAATCTCTTGATATTCTTCTGGTTATTGGGTCGATGTATTAACATACTTAGAGATGCTTGCTTAATCATAAGTATATCAGGGGCCGGGGTTAGAAAAACAGGAGGACAATTTGCAGTGACATTCTTCAAAGACTTCACAGTTTAAGATATAAAGCTAATGACAAAAAGATTGGCAGCTGCAACAAATGGCAATTGACTTATAGTTTCTGGGTGCTTGCTGCTTGTGACACCAGGGTACTAAAAGGTATTGACGTCCATGTTGTTTGGAGATCTGTTCAGTTGTCTGTTGAAAGCCAATGTTGTTGATTTGTAGCTAATGTTAATCAGTTGGTAGCTATAGTGTGGCTGTTGCCTTGAAAAAAATCTTGATGTTTGGGACAATTGTTGGTCTGATCCATTGTGGTTTTACTTTAGTTGTTGGCTATATCATGATGTGAATCAGAATCCAATATACATTGATGTGTTAGATGCAGTTCTGGAACTAACAGGTAGTATATCAAATTCAAGTAATGAAAAGCTTGTACACATTCTGTTTATGTGTAAGATTTTGTTTTAGCAATCCTTAATTCCAATAACAGATACTGTGTCTATAGTGACAGCTGATGGCCGAATCATTGTGGTATGTATAACAACTTAAATGTAAACACACGTATAAAGCAAAAAATATATGTGTTTCCGGTTTTCCTACCAATCCTAGATTTGTATAACAACTTAAATGTAAACACACGTATAAAGCAAAAAATATATGTGTTTCCGGTTTTCCTACCAATCCTAGATTTGTGTGCCTACCCTAAAGCTTTTAATTGGCATTTAGTGAAAAGCACTGTTAAAAGTCAAAACTCTATACATGTATAAGCATAGTAAAAAAAATATTTAATTGTCTACTTAAATTAACTGGGGTACCCATTTTTTTTTCAACAGAAACAGGAAACACATGTATTTTTTTGGCCTAAACCCCTTCGACACCAAGTTTTTTTGTTATTACAGTTCTGTAATAAATGAAGGAAATCCTAGCCTGTATCATGCTTGCATTTGACTAAAAGTTCTTGGGTACTGTAATAACAAAATGTCTACAAGCAGATTAAGAAAAGAGAATTGGAAAATTTAGAAGTTCCGGGGTCGATTTACTGATAAATGAGTTGCAGAAGGTATGAATAGTCTATGATGGCCTTATAAAGAGAAGGCAAAAATTGTTGATCTTAATATGTCTACAATGGTGAATATAGTTTAAATTGCAGTAATTTACCATTGACCTTTAATCCACAAAAAGAAAGTTTTCAGTTCATTCCTGGTTAATATGACTATAAAAATTAAAATATAAGAAACTTTATAGATTTTAATATTTTGAAGATAACATTTTTTTCGTATTTACATTGCTGTCTTATGTTCGCAATAACATGATTGATATGGCATGATTGTAAACATAAAACAAAAGAAACAACCCATGGTTCATACTCCCAAATTAAACTATTGTAAAGATAATTTGTGATATTAATTTTTCAGGGCACATTGAAAGGTTTTGACCAGACCATTAACTTGATTCTGGACGAAAGTCATGAGCGTGTGTATAGCTCGTCACAGGGCGTGGAACAGGTCATACTTGGACTGTACATCATCAGGGGAGATAATGTGTAAGTATTTTACTGATGTTAATCAGGGGAGATAATTTGTAAATATTATGATTTATCACTGGAAATGCCAGAAGAAATTATATGCGAGTTAAATTTATGCATTTTTTTCAAAGGAGATAATATATGATGTATCAGATTTCTTTAGGAGACAATGTGTGTGCAAGTTTTGTACATCATACATGTAGGGGAGATAATCTGTTCCAGGATGTTTTGTGTACTTTATCAAGGGAGATAATATTTTGTACATTAAATTATGTTTATGTACTTCGTAACGGGGAGATGATATGTAAGTTTTATTATTTCAGTTTATGAGGGGAGGTAATCAGTAAATAGTTGCACTACATATAAGGGGAGATAAGTTGTAGATCTAAGTCAGTATTGAATTCAATTGTTTGCATACACATTTCTTGAAATTGGATATAACTTCAATAAAGTTGTATTGTTTAACTTTTTCATGAAACATTGACAAATCTGAAATGGTATCGAATAAAGTGAAATATTAAATAAAACTGATATCAAAGACAGAGAAAACGCGGGTGTTTTAGTACCTTTTTGTAAATGCTTTCAGTTCGAAAATTACAAAGCAAACATGCATTTAAAGTTAATTTAAACTTGATCTTTTTTGTAAATTTCTTTAGTATTATCCTTTATTGTTTCTCACTGCAGTGCTGTCATTGGAGAGATAGATGATGACACAGATGGAGGCCTCGACTTTAACAACATCAAAGCAGAACCTCTCAACTCTGTCATGCACTGACCCTGTCTGTGTACTGTCATCCACCCTCATCGTCATTGTCATTGCATCATTCATCTGACATCCATGAGGACATTTTTGGACTTTCATTGAGGGAATCTTCATACATTTTCTGAAGTCTGATATATATTGTTTAATTACAGCGTCTTTGGAGTCTGTAAATTCAGTAAATGCTGAACTTTTGTAAGTGTTTCAGTCACTTATTCATTTCAAGGTCTAAAGGGAAACATTCTATGGACAGTAATGAAGGGTTTATCTACATGTTGTAAGAACCTGCATGAGGTCATTATTTGTTTTTTTTAAGCTGCACATCGTTAGGACTACTATGAAAGCTCTACCTAAAGTCAATGTCTGTACATCTTAACCCTTTCACCACTGTGGACCATAATGGACTCATCCAGATAAATGTATGGTAGAGTCTACTAAAGTTACCTAGGGATGAAAGGGGTAAGTAGTAAAACTAAGGGTTTTCATTTTGAGATGAGGACTATAAATTTTCTGATTATTTTAAGGATGTCCAATTCTCTGTGCACTTTAAGGATATCTTTGAATTCTTAACACTGTAAAAGGCTTTTATCAAACCCTGTTCATTTTTGGAGTTTAATGAAATTTACATTCACATGAACATCTTCATCATAACTTCTGATAATATTCAGGGAAATTCTGATAAGTGTGAGAGGTTCTAAATGCTATACAGCTACCAAAAAATCTGAATGCGTAGAATAATAGTTTTACCTGACCAAGAAATATTTGTCATTGTGCAAGAAAGTGTGTGTGGACAAACAGTGGAAAATCTGTGTGCTAGAGAAAACATGAGACTGATGGATTTAAGAGATGCTTGAGAATGTGTGTACGACTAAATATCTTCAAGTCAAAAGTTTGAATTTAGGGGAAAAGATTAAAATCTGTGAATGATTATTGTAAGAATTTTATTGTTGTAAATAAAATATTTTAAGAACAATCTGTGTTGATTTTGCAATAAAGAATGTCAATATTTCTAAAAGGTAAGATACAAAAAGCAAGATTGATAGAGTACTGTTCAGCTGCAAAATTTCTCAAATACCTTACGTGTGACCATCAATTTGCTATTGAGTTTCCTTTTCATCACTTTAACCTATTTTGGTAAATAGTTTCTTATCTGCCAAATTGGGATATCTGCTGGCACTAGATATTGTGTTGCCCATGATCATGAGTTAATATTGCACTGCAATGCTCAAATTTGACAAAATGACTGACAAGGAGAAGAACTGATCACCCTTGTGTAATGTTGACAGAAATCTCAAATCTTAATAAGATTTTAGAGTATCCATATTAAGGAGCCCCTGGGCCACCAAACAACTAGGAATTAAGTAAGTTTGCTGACCTTGGAAGTTGTTGGAAAGTCGTCTTCAGTTTCTGAAACAGTTTTGGACAGTTTTCTTTTGAAAAGAAGACTTTGTTTTTAGTTATCCAATATCAATTTAAAGGCCTGTATCATTACATATTCACCTACCTTAATCCATTCACCCCTAAATCACATTTGAACCATACAAAATCAAAGACTGGGCAAGTCCAGTTTTAATATGTATAGGTGAATGAGTGGTTTATGGCATCTATAGATTTTACCAGAAGTTGTCTCCCCTGTACCACAAATTTGTTCAAGGTACAGCTAAGTTCATATGATTGGGGGTTGGTGGTGGTGTTGCTTTGCTGTGTTTTCTAAGCAAAGTCAGTGAAGCAGAAAATAAAGCTCAGTCACCTTTATTTGAAATAAGTAAAAGATGTGCTTTATCAGGTGTGTATATGAATATATATCTCTGGCATGTACATTTGGGGCATTATTATAGAGCGCAGCATTTTAACAGAATTCTAGATTATTTTATTTCTCTAACGGAATGATTCATCTTCTGTATATAATGATTTAGTCTGTTAGTAATTCTAGTATTATTGTGTACTTTACAAATGTGTAATTAATCAATAAATGAAATACAAATTAAAATTTCTCAAACTTAATTTTACGGTTTTCTTAGTTATAAACTCAATTAAAGGCATGCAACATTAAGGAAGCATATATCCCTAAGTCTCCAAGTCAAGATATGGTAGTAAACATCCTCAAGTCCATGTCAAAGTCGGGTAGCATATATATCTATAGAAGTCTTCTTGTCACAGTCTGGTAGTACACTGTATATCTATGTCGGTAGTACACTGTATATCTATGTCCGGTAGTCTGCCGGTCACAGTAGGTAGCGTACCCCCTTAAGTCTCCATGTCACAGTATGTTAGCGTACCCCCTTAAGTCTCAATGTCACAGTAAGGTAGCATACACCCTTTAGTCTCCATGTCACAGTAAGGCATCATACACCCTTAAGTGTCCATGTCACAGTAAGGTAACTTTAGTCTCCAAGCCAAAGTTAGTTAATGCATATCCATAAATCTTGTAGTCAAAGTAAGGTAACATACACCCTTAAGTCTCAATGTCACAGTAAGGTAGCATACACCCTTAAGTCTCCATGTCACAGTAAGGTAACTTTAGTCTCCATGCCAAAGTTAGTTAATGTATATCCATAAATCTTGTAGTCAAAGTAAGGTAACATACACCCTTAAGGTAATAGGATTGTGTCACCATTTCTCAGTAGAAATTCTTCAAATTTTGTAGTTATATTGCTTTGAAGTAAAGAAAATCTTCTGGCACAAAAAAATATAGGTTGTCAGAATTTTAAGGATTTTGAATGGAAATTTATGTAAAAAGGAGTGAATTTTGAAAAAAAAAATGAAAGACACATTTTGCAAAATAATGTCAATAAAAATGATACTGACATAGATTAGTATTGCATTAATGTATACCAATCTAATAAATGCTGAAATGGTGTAAAATTAATTATCTATAAACGATTAAAATACACCTAGTAATTGCAGGTAAGAGTTATCTTTCTTGGGCCGGTTTCCTGAAGTACAGAACAATGGACACATGTGACTCATTGATAAAAAAAACCCACCTGAATTAATGCCTGGATTGCTCTGAAATACTTTAATATTGAGAGAACACACTGTTCTGTCAATAATAAACATACAATATTCATCAGTTTAAAATTAAACATTAGAACATGCGGAAATTGTGATACTGTCTCCCTACATTGGATTTTCAACTAGGGATGCACTTCCTATTTCCGTTTATCAATACACTCCTATGACCTTAACTCTCCATGCCATAATAAGATAACATACATCGTTAAATCTCCCTATCAAAATGAAATAACACTCTCAGAAATATAACTGATTGATACTTTCTTAAGTCTATAGGACAGGATTGCTGTTGAATAGTTTGTACAGTTGATCTTGATTTCAGTTTAAAGGTGTGCAGGATCACACATTTAGCCGTTTGAAGTTTGTAGTAGTAAGCTTAACTAGTTTTTGACAGTGTTAGCTAATGTATGCAGATTCTGTTGTCAACGGTTGAGGCAATGAGAGAGCATCGTCAACACACGTAGGATGGAGATGTACACATGAGGTTTGAATGCTTGAACTTCCTCAAACTTCCAAGGGTCATGGTCACTTATGTTCTGTAACGTAAGAGAGCGTCGCCCCTGGAGGTTGGAGGATGCTTCAGACAGCCATTGGCATTTATATTTTGTATAGCTCTGTGCTGATGATTCCTCCTTGTCTAACACCTTATATATGTCTAGAATTTTTTTTTTGACCTTTTCATTTAATATGATTCGATGCATATTGAAGAGATCATGTATAAGTATCCATATCTCACCTTGAATCACATTCTAAAACAGTTTTGCTAATGGAAGGTTGTAATCTACAGTGTCGAGGGCAACCTTGGCCTCCAGTAGGGCGACTTGACTCTCACCCAAGTGTCTCATCCGATAATTGCGAGTTTCTCACAGAAAAATAACTAGTTGAAAAGGTGACACCTTCGTAAAGTCATGCGGTAAAGGGTTATGAAAAGGTGTAAAAACATTTGGACTCTTTTTAGAGGGTATAGAGTGTAAGACTTTGCTAATGGTAGAAGAAAAGATGATTCTTCTAATGACCTCTATACTTCTTGACCTTGCATTTATACAATTTTTCTGGCTATTTTGAGAGAGAAGCCCAAGTATGAGACAGTCAGGAATCTTCATCGACTTCATGATGAGATTGTAAAGTTTTATAAGATTTAAAATCACAGCCTCTCTTCCAAATTTGCGATTTCTCAGAAGGAATTACAAATTATTTCCTTTATTTGTGTTCAGTGTGTTGTAGTAACATTGCCTTTTTTCGAGAAGAATGCCTTGTTGTCGAACATGGATCTAAGTTTTGAGTGTTTCGTGGTCTGTCGACTCGCAATATCAGGAGATGACAGCTCACTAGAGTGACTTGTCTACGCCTCCAATATCTACGCCTCCAATATCTCTGGGAACGACCTGGGTCCGTATTCATGAAACTGCTCTCATGCTTAAGCACAGACTCTATGCTCAAACCAGCTTTCTTGTAACTCACTTAAATAATGTCAAACGATCTAAGAGTAAAATGTTAACATTATTCTTCGGCTTTTCGGCTCCTAATATGTTTCCAGATCATTGACAAAATAAGATTTTTTTGGTATTAATTTATAACCTGAACAAAATATTAGGAGTGAGCACAATATCCATACTTGAGCACGAGAACGGTTTCATGAATACGGGTCCTGTATACTCTGTTGTTTACAAGCAAAGCTCTTGAAATGCATTAACTGAAACCTTCCTGTTGTTGATGTTGTTGTTGACTAACTTGAAAAAATATTTAAGAGTGTCCGAACCTGGCCTTCATTAAATCAGATTTGCCTGGATCGCTTTTCCGTACAGTTTATATTTCCTAGTACGTCTCAGTGATTCAGATCCAGTCAATTGAAACAAAAGTTTCCTAAACTGCTTCTAAATATAGAAGCTGTTTTATTACTATAGCAAGAGTTTCTTCCGCAATTTCTTACTTCAAACATGACACCTTCCTCATTGAACTTTATAGAAGTCTGGCTTCTTTTTACATCTTGGTATGGTACGTACTCGCAATATGTTCGAGAAGCGATTGCAAAATGGTCTGAGGTGTTTAACTTTGGAGCTCGCCTACCTTAAGTATCAAGGCCTGGTACTCCCTTTGAGTGTAGGAATCCCGTGCGGACAAGTTCACGGCGGGGTGAAGAAGAAGAGGAAGACTTTTTTAAAGAAGTAAAAAAAAGTAAGCACGTTATCCAATACAACTTTTAATTCGTTCACCCCTGCAAATCTAAACTGGACTCGCCCAGTCTTTAATTTGGTGAGGTTCAAATGTGACTTTAGGGGTGAATGGGTTAAAGCACATATCAAGTGACGTTTCTTTTTATATTGATGACCATTAAACTTATTGGAAAACTACCTACCTAGCGAGGGACAGGGTACCAGTAGTTGATCTGACGCTGGAAACACAGTGGGAACAGCACCATGTGCTCCTCCTCAAAATGATGGCGTGATTCTGTTTTTGTTCATCTTTTGTAACTACATTGTAGTCCACGGTGTTCCTTTTTTCATCTTTATAACGATAACTGTGCTAAACGAGCTTCGTTATATATTGCAGAATAATTAACATATAATGGGAGGGCAGTATGGCTTCTCACTGTGCCTTTCGAGGCAAGTCTGATTCGATGATCATGAGCGTGTATTAAAAACCGGAGAAAAGGGAGTGGTAAAGTGTATATTTTTTCAGCAATTGTTTCCAAGGAAGAATATACTTTATTATAACTTCATGAGAACATCTGTCTTTTCCATTGTAGAATTATGAACTTATGTAATATGAGCCAACCATTTCCATTTGATTGAAAACAACTCGAAAGTGTAAAATTTAAATAGTAATCTCCAAAAAATAAAGTAAAATTCAATTTTTAATTGCAATAATTCTTTATGAATTTCAGGTTTTAAACTAACACCGCTTTGCCCAAATATCAAACTATTGTGAAGTACGATTGATATCAGTGTCTATTTCAAAGCAAAGCCTAGATGATTTTAAGATCGATGTATCATCAGCAAAAACATGTGACATAGGTCGAAATACATCGGTAATAATGTTATAAATGAAGAAAACACAATGGACTAAGAACGGAACCCTGTGGCACTCCTGCTTTGATAACACCGGAACGTAACAGTATAGTGAGTCTGCAATTCAAAACTTTTCAATTTCTATTTCATATGTATCTGGTAGTCTAAGGTACCGAAAGGACACTACAAATGGTTTGAAGGCGTGAAGTCCCTCCGAAGTGGTCCGGGGTATACCACCTCTTTGGGGAAATATATATAGGCAATCTAGAGTACAATTTAGCTCTATGATTTAATCATGTTTTCAGGTAGCTATGATATCGGTTTGATAATCGATCAGGAATGCTGAAGTGTTATGGGAAGACGCCGCTCAACGACACAGCCGTCGAGTAAACTCAAAAACGATATACCCTAAACGCTCTTCAACCATGCTAAGGGAAAAACTCTTTTTCAATAAGATCGGCATCAACATGGAATACACTACCTGATTACGTTACTTCAGCAAATAATGTTAACAAATTTAAAAATTAACTAGACAACCACTGGAAAAACCAAGAACTTTTTTTTTAAATTACAGAGCTGCAATCAAATAATTGTCAAATTATTTATATTATATGCATAAAAATACTTTGTATGTATATTTTGAGTCTGGTATCCTGAACCGGAAATACATTTATCTTATCTTATCTTAGAATGTTTAGCATTCAATTAATTTCGTATATGAACATGGTAAAATTAGAGCACATTCCAGTATAAGTTAATGGCGTCGCCACATGGCTTACAAGCGAGGCGATATTTTCTTTTCTTTTCTTTTTGTATTTCGAAACATAGGATGATTTACAAACATTGTATGATGCCACCAAAATGTTGAACAACATCCCATGTGTAATAATGTAATAAAGTTTTAAAAATGTGTATTGAAATTTAAAAAATGTAAAAAAAATATATATATTAGAAGCTGAGTATGGTTTAATTTAGTACTTTGAAAATGTTTTTTTTACACTTTTTGTGCGTGATCTTTTGTTATTTTATCGTACGAGTATCCGACCTATGAAACTAATTATATTTGTATTATTGGTAAGTGACTGTCTGAGGGGATGATACCTTGCATATTGTAGTTTTTTTACTCGTAGCGCCGTGCGCATGCGGGCGACATCAATATTTTGTTTCTGATGATGCAGAAGGTGACGCTTTTAAGTTAAAATGTTGACATTTCAGGCCCGATTCACAAAAAGACTACTGTATGTGGCTGGAAATTAAAGGTGGCGGTGGATACCTCTCTCTTTTATATGTTCTCAGAAAAATGAACACATATACATTATATTAGGGGTCATAAAGTGTTCGTTACACGGCCGGTCGGTGATCGTACAGGCAGGGACGTATAATGGACAGGTAACTTGTACTGCTAGCTAGCACTGCACCACATCGCCGAACACCCGCCGAGATTGACAATGTTCAACCAATTAGTGGTGACCTTGTACAGCTCTACATGCACGTGCTTCGAGAGGTTTGTCAGAGCTACAAGTAAAGGTTATTGCATGGTTTTCGAGTAACAAGAGTGTAATAAGTCCCGAGTGACGAGAAATCATGCAATAACTGGCTTCTATGCTTCCCAACTCGAACGAAACAGAAAAATTGAGTAAAAAATGTTCACCTGGACAATCTTTTTACTTACCCAGTACACTGCAGATAATTTACATGTACCTGCCTGAGTGAGTACTAATCAGAACCAGGTAAGTTTGTCTTTATTCTCAATAGCCCAGTCTGAGTGTATCCTTCATAATGGATACAAGTGTTTTTGGATTACTATCCAGCTCCATTGTCAGGGAAGGTAAGGAGTGTCTGTTCAACAATTAGAACACAACTCAGTATTTTTTATTGTTTGTTTTTCAATCATGAAATTACCATTTTTAACTTATTTTTTTTTCTTATTTTAAATGTGTCAACTAAGTTTATCCTTTCCACTGTATTGACTTCATCGATTCTTACTTATTGATTATCTCCCCTTTCTTACAGCATTTGTGACCACAGTCCACTGGGCACGACCCTTTTCATGGTCATGTAATCATGATTGGCCGTGAAAAGGGATTATGTGTGCAGTGGACTGTGGTAGCAAGTGATTTATTGCCCACAGTTTTCCATTGTGAGAGGTGGGAAGTATGCAGTAAGACAGTGTCAACAGGTCTGAGTTAGCGTTCTGGCTTTGTCCTTGCTGAACATATCCAGCAGGATTGAGAAGAGTCCACATCACATTCCACATGATGCCATCAGACATAGATCTGTCAAAATGTCTAAGTCTGGTGTCAGGGCCAGAGGAAACTCGTGCCAGGGTTTATCTAGACACGATGCCTTATCGATACAAGGTTGGTATGTTTAGTGATTTCAATCCAAAGTTCAACAGAACAAAGGGGTTCAACGCTCAGCACGGACAGAACTTAAAAAGTTTTTGTTTACCAAATTTTGTTTATGATACCTATAGGTCGGGGAAAAACCACTAACTTGCGTATAATACGCAAACTCGCCTATTATACGCCAATAGGGGTATGGATTTGTTACTAAAAATAGCCAAATTCATTTTAATCTTAATTTTTTCACATTGTTCGTCCAAGTCGCATTTATTCAGTCATAAAACATAATACAATTGCAAAAATAAACTTTATTTGCATGTGGGAAAGTACCAAAAACAGATGCAATACTTCCGGTAAAGTTGCATCAATTTTCTAAGTAGCCAACGCTTTCAGTAAACATTTTTTCGCAAAATATTATTTACCTTGTCGTAAATTAATGCGATTTTTAATAATATCTTGCAAAGGTTACTGTTAAAGCGATTTTGGTTATTTTCAGTAACAAATTCATACTCCAACTGGCGTATAATAGGCGAGTTTGCGTATATATGCAAGTTGGTGGTTTTCCCCGACCTGACCTATAAGAGTGTAACAAAAGTCATGTTCTAGCTCACGCAGTCTTTTAAATTTAATTGAGTAAAAAAAACGTGGACCATCCCAACCACAGTTCTTTGATCCCCTAGGCCTGTAAGATAGGGAATCCCATAGGCCTGTAAGATGGGGGATCCCCTAGGCCTGTAAGATAGTGGGATCCCCTAGGCCTGTAAGATAGATGGATCCCCTAGGCCTGTAAGATAGTGGATCCCCTAGGCCTGTAAGGGAGGGGATCCCCTAGGCCTGCAAGATAGCGGGATCCCCTATGCCTGTAAGGAAGGGGATCCCCTAGGCCTGCAAGATATGGGGATCCCCTAGGCCTGTAAGCTAGTGGATCCCCTAGGCCTTGAAGATAGCGGGATCCCCTATGCCTGTAAGGAAGGGGATCCCCTAGGCCTGTAAGAAAGCGGGATCCCCTAGGCCTGTAAGATATCGGGATCCCCTAGGCCTGTAAGGGAGGGGATCCCCTAGGCCTGCAAGATATGGGGATCCCCTAGGCCTGTAATATAGTGGATCCCCTAGGCCTGTAAGATAGCGGGATCCCCTAGGCCTGTAAGGTAGGGGATCCCCTAGGCCTGTAAGATAGCGGGAGTCCAGTCACTTTTCTTCTTAGTACCTTGAGGCATCACCACATTAAAACATTTAAAGAGGAGATAATTACTTCAGACTATTGAAAAGCAAATTAAATGTTAAATTTGTTATTTACTCTATATTCGTACAACACATTTCTATATTGAGAGTCATTTTCAAGAGGTATGAAATATTAAATTAGTCACAATGTTGCAGAAACAGATGACATACTGGCTGGTAATGCTTTGCCTGCAGCTCACCATTTTATAACCATGAGGTCTAGAGAGATGCTTTGTGGAAAAGGAAACTAATCATTTATTTGTATGTAATGCTTTATTGTAAAGTTGGGTAAACAACTCCAAGTTAACACAACGATGAACAAATTGGAACTCTTCTTTATTGGAAACGTTGCAATTTTGGTTGTGTGTTCCAGGTGTTGTGATTAGATGTCTATAACAGGTGTTCCGATTGGTTGTGTATCTTCGGTGCTCAGATCATTTGTCGCGTGTCCAAACACACCAAGCTGTGGGAATCCAATACTGTGTGATGGCATTACTTTTGCTGAATAAACTCTACAATTTCCTGTAGAAAATTACCCAATCTTCAATCACTGCTGTAATATCCTGAAATTATCTCTTAAAAATTGCTTAAGCAGTAACACAGATGTAATCAAGTGAGTTGATACGGCTCGGTTTCGGCTGCTGCGATCTGAGCTTTGTTCAGCTGCAAAGTTTACTCTTCTATTTTATTGGAAAATAAGCCATCTTGTTATTCTATATTGTAACTTTGTAATCGATTGGCTTTGGCGGCCTCCGTGGACATTAGGCCTCATCAGATTTCATAATGCTCGTTTATTCCAAATTGATAATTTGTGGAAGATTTCGGCCCTAAGGCCACCTCAATAACAAAGCATAATTTTCAATTTGTTTGAAGTAATTTGGAATGGTGTTTTTTTCCCAGATATTGCTGTCACAGTGTGGGTCATCATGGTAAGCATTTTGCATTGCAATTGGCTGACAGTACAGGACAGACATCGAACTAAAGTAGAAACATCCGATTCAGAATCTGTTTATAAGAAACAGAGATACTACAGATTCAGGGCAACTAATATTCAACCATTTTACCTGAGAGACCTTGTTAAATTGGGAAAAAACAGCAGTTTTGGTGAATTAGAAAAAATATGCTGTCAGTACAGTTACTATTAACATGGGGGTCGGAGGTTAGGTGTCATAATGTGGAAGCATATTTCCTTTAAGTTTATTGATTTTTTAGTTCAAGTTCTAAGAATATTTAATTCTTAATCTTGACATAAATCTCTTTCCAGAAGAGTTCATCTCTAGATAATTTGGACTAGTTTGATTATTCAGTACAACATTTGAAACATGGAAGAAGACTTGTATTGATAAAACTCCAGTATATATATATAATTATTATTATTATTATCAAATGCTGATAAAAATATAGAAATATAATAAAGGGAGACAACTAACAAAATTTACTAATGTGCAAGGTAGCATATGCCCTTAAAAACAACATGTTAATAGATTACTAATACTTAATAAAGTGTTTTTGACCTTATTGAGATTACATAATGCTACTCAAAGCATAAAAGGGGAAACAATTAACAGAAATTCATGTGTAAGGTAGCATACACCCCTAAAATAACACCACTGTTTGTGTTAATTGATGGCTTATGAAGGTGTTTTTTGTTGAGATGAAACACCTCCTGGTCTGGTAATCTAAGTCAACATTTGTGTATTCTCACTGTTTTGTCATGATAAAATTGTAATTTATTTTTTCTCTGGGGATAGGGGTACGAGAAGAGTATGCCTGCCTGTGACATGTGATGGTGAAATACCATTTAGGTATGGTTGAAGCACTCTCCCGTAAAATGCACATTATGGGGCCTAGATTATATCCCAAACTGCATTTTACGGCCCAAATTTACGGGAATTGGTGTCTTCTATTTGATCTAAAGTATTACATTATGAAATAGATTGTCATGTGCTCATTCCGTAATCAAATTTTCCGCTGCCACCAATATTGAAATTATGTACAAGAGTGGCGTGTAATTGTGTCTTCCCATGCTGAAAGAAGGCGACTGCAATGGTGTGCTTTTAGAGATAAAAACTCTTTATTGAGTTTATGTTACGTCTTCCACTTGGTTCATAATTGTCCATAAATATGTTGATCTTTTTGACTGATGGTGAATTACCATAATCACATACAAGATTTAGTTGCGGGTCTAATGGTTGATATGGAGAACGAGTATACAGGATGATGACTGTGATAGGGCTGTTGTATTTTTATGTTTAGTTAGATCCACATCATGATGGCTGGTAGGGTTCCCCCTCTCTATTCCCTCTTTTTCCTTCTGTAGTACTCCCCAGTTGTCCGACGACTTGGGCTAGAATTTCTGTTTCGACAGTTGATGTTATATTAATTGTTCGCTACTGAAACTGTATTCTAAATTATGTTGAATACAGTTAAGCTGGAACAATTATTGGTCTGAACTGTGCAGTTTAGGATTAGTTTAGGATTTCAAATTTTTGAAATTTTATTACTGAAATTGTGCCCTATTGTGTAGGAGTTACCAGTGAATCACAAATATGGGTGAGTCATGCTGTTCAAAACTGTCTTTTGTTCTGAAACTCAAAACTAGCCAGTTTGTTAGGAAATAAATTTATGTAAAATTGGCAATTTATTGGAATGTGTTGAAATAAGATCAATTAGTTATTTCCTGGAGAAGGAATAGCCAGGAAGATTTGTGTCTCCGGGAGGCTTGACTGCCAATGTCTGGGTCATGTAGAAGCTTGACACATGGTGGCAGAGTCAGGTCTGACATGCACATTTGACAGGCGAATTAGCATGGTTCTCATCACTGATGGGGATTATTTCCAACTTTTAATCCTCTAATTCTGTCCTCAGACAGAACTTCAGAAAAAAATTGAAGCAAATTAATAACATTATGCATGCTTTGAATCTTTGAATAAACTTTCAATAATTGTTAGATTTGTTCCCGGATATTTAGTCGAAGCTCAAGTAGAATTTTGATAACCCCTACATTCTGCCTTTGTGCAACTGTAAATACAGTTTTGATGTGTAAGGTAGACAATAGTTTTCCTCGAGTGTTGTCAGCATGTATTCCACTGATGACCTGTTATAAAATGTTCCATTTACCAAAAAACTGAATGCTAGCTATATAGCAAACATCGATGATTTGATTAACATTTATTCTGTGTGGAGACTTTAAGGATGCTGTAGCTTATAAGCTTCTACCCAACCTCTCACAGCCAATTCCCCACTTTGTCACATGGTGGGTGTCCACAATCACATTGGTGGCTGTTTCAGTCTTTTGTTTGAAAACGATTTTGAAGAGTGGGACAAACACATACTTCTCCCTTAAAGTTTCAATGCATACATGCAGATGTCCACTCTTATGAAGGTCTACTAACATTTCCATGTCTCCGATGATTAACTGACTGGGAAGTCGTTGATTGATGATCACCAGACTGTTGGGTGATGCGATGTTGTAGTTGCAGAGTTACATTCCTCTATCAGCTTCTAACATTTGCAGCTATTTGCTTCCTTTTTTGTTTTCATGCAAAATTGGTGTACTGATCAGAAGTTCGTTTTGGTATGGTGTTGAAGTTCACTACTTTTCTATTATGGCCCTTTCCCGAGGGAACAGTTCTCTTATAGTGTCGTCTGGGGAGGCACTATACCTCCCCAGACGACACTATGAGAGAACTGTTCCCGAGGGAAAGGGTCATAATAGATTTAGTACATCACATGACTCTCATTCTCTGCCACATGATGGTTCATGTAAATGTCGCCGAAAATCTTGTCTGATGGCAATAAGAGATCTTTTTGAGTAGATCTCTCCTTTTTTATTGCTTATATTGGCATAGAAATCCACCAAAACTCCGTTCAATTCACTGGATTGAATAACCGCTAGATCACATACTGTTCCCTGTCCAGTTGTGTCGCCTGCTTCGTCTTTATGCATTGCTGAGTCTCTGCAAAGCAATCGGAATTCCCAGTCTCGAATCTCGAAGCCATTTTGGCAGACGACAACAATGAAGTGAAAGTAGAATATGTACAGCACTCCCTAGGAGAAGGGGCGCAACTCTNAATGTGTTATTTAATTAAATATGATAAAACACCACCTTAGATAGAAGGGTTAACCACAGGTAACAACACAGGTAAACACAGGTAAATACTGCCCATACTACTTAGAAACAGACTATAATCCTTCTAACAACATTATTCCCCCCATGTTATTTTAAAAAGTGGGGGAAACGAGAACAAGCCTAAAATGTTCCATTTACCAAAAAACTAAATGCTAGCTATATAGCAAACATTGATGATTTGATTAACTCATTCACCCCTGAAATTTCGTAATGAATTATTCCAACCTTTGAATTGGGAGAGCTCAAATGTGTCTTCAGGGGTGAATGAGTTAACATCTATTCTGTGTGGAGACTTTAAGGATGCTGTAGCTTATAAGCTTCTACCCAACCTCTCACAGCCAATTCCCCACTTTGTCACAAGGTGGGTGTCCACAATCACATTGGTGGCTGTTTCAGTCTCTCGTTTGAAAACGATTTTGAAGAGTGGAACAAACACATACTTCTCCCTTAAAGTTTCAATGCATACATGCAGATGTCCACTCTTATGAAGGTCTACTAACATTTCCATGTCTCCGATGATTAACTGACAGGGAAGTCGTTGATTGATGATCACCAGACTGTTGGGTGAAGCGATGTTGTAGTTGCAGAAGTAGAGGCAATAGTTACATTCCTCTATCAGCTTCCAACATTTGCAGCTTTTTGCTTCCTTTTTTTTTTCATGCAAAATTAGTGTACTGATCAGAAGTTTGTTTTGGTATGGTGTTGAAGTTCACTTCTATTCTATTATGGCCCTTTCCCGAGGGAACAGTTCTCTTATAGTGTTGTCTGGGGAGGCACTATACCTACCCAGACGACACTATAAGAGAACAGTTCCCTCAGGAAAGGGTCATGATAGATTAAGTACATCACATGACTGTCATTCTCTGCCACATGATGGTTCTTGTAAATGCCGCCGAAAATCTTGTCTGATGGCAATAAGAGAACTTTTTGAGTAGATCTCTCCTTTTTTATTGCTTATATTGGCATAGAAATCCACCAAAACTCCGTTCAATTCACTGGATTGAATAACCGCTAGATCACATACTGTTCCCTGTCCAGTTGTGTCGCCTGCTTCGTCTTTATGCATTGCTGAGTCTCTGCAAAGCAATCGGAATTCCCAGTCTCGAATCTCGAAGCCATTTTGGCAGACGACAACAATGAAGTGAAAGTAGAATATGTACAGCACTCCCTAGGAGAAGGGGCGCAACTCTTAGCGTCACGCTAATTTTCCCGCAGTCTCAGCGGTCCAAAAAAAAGGTATAGTGCCCGTCTCCAGGTATAATTCCCGTTATCAAGGGCGGATACTAACTATACCAAATAGAACAAGGGTAGTCATCCAATAGCTATCCTAGAAATTTTCATGTGATGTACTAAATCTATTAATAGTGTCTTGGACGCCTGAATTATTACAACTTTATGGAAAGCATACAACAAGGTTCCGTGATTTAGCCTTCCCCAAATTTTGATCAATGCCTTTAGGGGATGCTTTTGGACCCCTTTTTATTGACATTTCATCTTTGGAATTGGGGCACCACACAGGCATCATTTCCATCATTCTAAAAAGTTTCGAGATCTGCTTTTTCAAAATTCCATGTGTGAGGAGTGTATTTAGAACAGGACCCCTTTACCACACTCCCTACCTAACAGGACCCCTTTACCACACTCCCTACCTATCAGGACCCCTTTACCACACTCCCTACCTATCAGGACCCCTTTACCACACTCCCTACCTATCAGGACCCCTTTACCACACTCCCTACCTATCAGGACCCGTTTACCACACTCCCTACCTATCAGGACCCCTTGACCACACTCCCTACCTTATCAACTCCCAATTCCTGGATCCACACCTCAACATATATATATATATATATAGACAGAATCAGAAACAATATATATCCTCAAACAGAGAAAAACATCTTGATAAGCCCTGTTACACACATTACCTATGGTTTACTGTTTTGTAGTGCGATTGGATAAGTGAAAAACATTTAAATCATGTTTATTAAATCATTGTCAATGATTTACGCAAGTGCAGACAATTTTGATCAGCCAATGAAGAGGCATATTGCCATGTTCAATCGTAAAACACAATCGTATATCCCATAAATAAACCATGCAGGTTTTTATCATCTACCGATCCTTTTGAGGACGATTACATTTGAGGCCATTTGTGGCTGTAATTTGTAAGAGCTTGGCTTGTGAAATTCTATTACCTAACGCATTCTCATTTATGGAACATTTGTTTCGTCAGTGATATAGATAAATGCTGTATATTGTATTGTTGCCATGGCAACAGTAACACCTTTGCACCATGCAAAGTGCTTTTGTTGTTTTTAGAGGCAGTCATGATTATTTAATGGGGCATGTAGGCTTTGAATTCGAGAGCTATAGTTGAAATTAATTGGTTGATTTGCTGGAAATCAATGAATTATAACATGCATGTTCTCAGCAATACGTAGGAATCTAAAACTATAACGTGTGATGTTGAATAACCTTGACAGAGAATAGGAAGGACCCAATTTCCATTTTTATTTGAATTTTATGTGTTTTCACCCCCTGGAGTCAATAGAAAATGGCTCAAACTAATATATGTGTAACGACTAATTTTGTGATGAATTTGCTGAATCTTTACAAGTGTATTTTTTTAATTTTATTTTTTGCCTATATTTCCCAATGTAATTACATGGGCGAATCAGATGAGTTGATAACAGAATTTGAAATACGAGTTGATAATTGACTGATTTCTATGTTCTTGTCTGAAACAGATAGATAAACTGTGTGATGAAAGCGTGGTAAATTAACAAATTAGATATCACAGTTAATGAGAGTAATACTTGATTATTGCAAACAAACAAAATTGTTCTCTGTTTACACTTTTCGTTGAGATTGGCCATTACAATAACTGCTTGAACAATCCTGGTCACAGGTACTCTTGCCAATGTCTGTCACATTATACAGTTGTTTCATGCCTTATCAGTCAACAATCAAAACTTTTTTCCCGAGGTGTTGGGACCCACCAGATGAACTGTTTCCCGAGGCCGCATTTGTTACTAGACCAATGAAAAACAAAAAGTTCCATGTCGAATGTGATGTTTAGATCTACCGACAGACGATCGTCAACAATCCAGTACCAAAAATGCTTGATCATCGGGGTGCTTGTAATTATAGGTGCATTCGATTACCTAACACGTGACCAGTCAACAGTTTCACGTGACCGGTCAACAGTTTTACGGTGACCAGTCAACAGTTTAACAGCGACCAGTCAACAGTTTTACGGTAGCACACATTAGCTATAGTTCATTTGGTGAATTGTCTGGGAAACAGTCGAAATTGATTAATATGCATTTATATAGCGAGTCAGCTAACAATAGTCTTTGTTAGCTAAATGTTTGAGACAGCCAAAGATTTGAATTCAAAGAAGACATGCTTATTTTATTATGAAATAGTTTTGGGCATAACTTTTATAGAGTTAAATGGTGCACTGGTGTGCAATAAATATATTTGAAATGAACAAAGACACATTGCCTGTAAAATGCAGAGAAGTTAAGACCCGACAAACTCTCGTCCTTATTGATGTGACTTCTTCGCCACTAACAAAACCTAATGGTACCATTGATGTTTCATTAGCATAATGGTGCCTTAAATCAAAGGTTTTCCCTCCTTTTGCATAAACCCCTCCTACCCCTACCTCCCTAATTTTATCATTTTTTTTCTGGCTATGGTCATTTTGAATTCCTAAGATTAAATATTGAAATTTTTGAATTCAAATTTTACTTTGATTTGTAAATAACACATTCAAGTTGGGTAGAGCTGAGAGCTGAGAAGGACAACTGGGGGTAATTGTAACCTTAATAATGGTAATTTGGTGTTAAAAAATATTGGTGGGAAGTGCCAAGTGAAGATGAAATAGAGATTGTGGTCTGTGGAATGGTAGTGGAGGCTCGTTAACATCAGTGTTTCATACTCAAAATGGCCGTTAGTTACGGGGTAAACACGTTCGTTGACGGGTGCACAAGGCTTATATATTAGGCGTTAGTTGTGGAGTTTGTTTATCAGCTGAGAAACGCGCTGTGTCACCCAACACAACAAAGGGGAAGCACTCTGTGATGGGGATAAACCTTTCAACGTGTGATGCACTCTCACCAGTCTGACGGAGACCTTAAATCGTGTTCACAAAACCTCTATGCATGTAGTGATTTACTCAGCCTCACAACGGATATTTATTGGCGATTTATCACTTCTCACTTTTGCTGTTCTCTCCCCGAGCTACAGATTGAATTTTAATGAGTACTTTTATCAATGATGTACGTTTGTACACATACTAGCAAAGTTCAAATCACCTCAGTTACATATTTTACTTTTTTGTCATTTAAGAAAGGGGAAAAGAAAAGTTCAAAACCGTGAAAGTAAAGGCATGCCATCTTATTTCATGGTGTGGACCATATACTTGCTAAACTTGAATGGTACGCTTATATATTACTCCACCGATCTGTGTTGATTTTTACCTGTATTCTTGTAAACTGGATACAGAATTGCCAATTTTCAGATCTTCATACATTATTTTTCTCTGGGAACTCTGGCTTTCTTCTACCACCAAAACCTGGCGTGTCCTTAAATGGCGATAGCTATTAAAAGGACGTAAAACACGAACAAATCAAACCAAAAAAACACCTATCATGCATGGAGCAATAACACATTTTTTATGAACGAAAAAATCTTTCTTGTATGTAATCATAGGGTCGGGGAATAAAATCTTTGTAACAGAGCTGTTTTTTTGAAATATGAAATTGTAACGAATAGATTTCATTCAAATTTTATGCTTTGCTTTGGGTAAACAGGCAAGCAGTTCCAATTAAAAAAAATGCTGAAAACATTGGAGATCTTCTAACCCCCCTTAACTGATTTAGTCAAACGAAATTCAGTAAATTGAATTCTTGCCATAACTAGGCATTAACCCACCACCAAGTTTAATTACTATGTGGAACAACATCGGTACAATACATCCGATTCTAAAACAGGTTACAAATCAGATGACCAGTGCTAATCGGTAAAGCAACGGCTGTTCAGTTGCACTTTAAAACTCCTGACTGAAATAAAGAGTACTGTAAAATAGAAGTGTTATTGAGTTTATATGTTTGTAGATTCAATGATAATATCATATTGTGTGTTTCAGATATATCAGCAATGTACTGTACTTGCTATCGGGGCCATGATTTTTAAATCGTCTTTTCATTATCGACCAGCAGCCTTATAATATACGATGGGCCATGAAGGCCCCAATTACTCACGGTGACCATTTTAGATTTTTTGTCGGTGCAATAAACCTTCAAGCTGTAGGCTATTGAAATTGATACAAGTATAATGGATCATTTCATTAGAGAACATTATCGTGAAGATGTGTATTGAATTAAACCAGAATTGAAATGATCCATCACTGCAGCATTGGTTTGTAAGCAATCTATTCCATTGCTGTTCTAGCTATCTGCGAGGATTGATCTGCACCGTGTGTGCTATCTCGTCGACGTATAAGAACGAGGCAGGAATAGAAATACATGAATAATGTTCGGTATTTCAGACTTTCGTTGACGTCCGGAATTGATCGAATATTGTAACATGTCAAAAGAAAATAGAGGAGGTCAGTTCGGGACTTGGATCTGCATTTTTTGGCCCAAGAGGATTTTAGAGATGGCTGGTCCTAATAGAGATATGATTCATGGGGGTTTGGCTGATGATATGATTTGATCAGAAATTGAGGTCACTTCTATGCCTCCGTTGGGAGATTATTTTGTCAAAATCGGAATTATGTTGAGTAAACATGGCCATATCAACACTCGTTCCATCTGGCTGTGTGCAAGGTTTTTAACACTTGGCAACATCACGACATATTTCCGGGTGTGTTGGCTTACAAATGGGCCGCAATGGAAACTTGCAACCCATTAGGGAACCGCACCGAAGGGGCTGGAAAATGTAAAAAGGATTTAGGACATTACTGGGGTGTGACGCAAATCATCCCTTTATTTAATTTATAGGCCGAATTGAAATATCAAATATGACTTGCTTTTATGGCAAATTAACTTGACAAACCTTAATTGTAATAGGAGGCCCTTATTAAATTATTCCCCTTTAACTTGTATTTTCCCAGAACAATTGAGCAAGAAAATTGAAGCTTAAAGCGATAGTTGTTCGAAACATGCTCCTCTGTGGAGCACTGTTTTCCCTAAACAATTGCATTCATGAATGATGTAAAAGTACTTGGTAGGTCCTCTGAAAGTGTGTCTGGGGAAAGTGCCCAGGAAAGGGGGTGTCATATTACATGACTCTGATCTGACTCACAACAAGTGATGTCACCGTGGACAGGTGTTATACTAACAGGTTTTGGAGAAAGTAACATAATGTTAGTACGTGTGGGGGGGTTTGGGGGTTGGTTGTACAAAGCAAATTAAAAGTAAAATTGTTGTGAAATGTATCATGAAAGGGCAGCATAGCACAGTTGTTTGTGCACTAAAGGAACAACACAGCACAGTTGTTTGTGTTCAAAAGGAACAACACAGCACAGTTGTTTGTGTAATAAGGGAACAACAAAGCACAGTTGTTTGTGTAATAAAGTAACAACAGAGCACAGTTGTTTGTGTTATAAAGGAACAACACAGCACTGCATGTTGTTTATGTAATAAGTGTACAACAAAGCCTAGTTGTTTGTGTATTAAGGTAACAACACAGCACAGTTGTTTGTGTAATAAGGTAACAACACAGTTGTTTGTGTAATAAGGGAACAGCACAACACAGTTGTTTGTGTATTAAGGTAACAACACAGCACAGTTGTTTGTGTAATAAGTTAACAACACAGTACAGTTGTTTGTGTAATAAGGTAACAACATAGCACAGTTGTTTGTGTAATAAGGGAACATTACAGCACAGTTGTTTGTGTAATAAGGGAACAACACAGCACAGTTGTTTGTGTAATAAGGTAGCAACACAGCACAGTTCTTTGTGTAATAAGGGAACAGCACAGCACAGTTGTTTGTGTAATAAGGTAACAGCACAAAACAGTTGATTGTGTAATAAGGTTATAACACAGCACAGTTGTTTGTGTAATAAGGTAACAACAAAGCACAGTTGTTTGTGTAATAAGGTAACAACACAGCCCAGTTGTTTGTGTAATAAGGTAACAACACAACACAGTTGTTTGTGTAATAAGGGAACAGCACAGCACAGTTGTTTGTGTAATAAGGTAACAAAACAGTACAGTTGTTTGTGTAATAAGGTAACAACATAGCACAGTTGTTTGTGTAATAAGGGAACATTACAGCACAGTTGTTTGTGTAATAAGGGAACAGCACAGCACAGTTGTTTGTGTAATAAGGTAACAGCACAGCACAGTTGTTTGTGTAATAAGGTAACAGCACAGCACAGTTGTTTGTGTAATAAGGTAACAAAACAGTACAGTTGTTTGTGTAATAAGGTAACAACATAGCACAGTTGTTTGTGTAATAAGGGAACATTACAGCACATTTGTTTGCGTAATAAGGGAACGGCACAGCACATTTGTTTGTGTAATAAGGTAACACCACAGCACAGTGGTTTGTGTAATAAGGTAACAACACAGCACAGTTGTTTGAGTAATAAGGTAACAACACAGCACAGTTGTTTGTGTAGTAAGGTAACAACACAGTTGTTTGTGTAATAAGGGAACAGCACAACACAGTTGCTTGTGTATTAAGGTAACAACACAGCACAGTTGTTTGTGTAATAAGTTAACAACACAGTACAGTTGTTTGTGTAATAAGGGAACAACACAGCACAGTTGTTTGTGTAATAAGGGAACAGCACAACACAGTTGCTTGTGTATTAAGGTAACAACACAGCACAGTTGTTTGTGTAATAAGTTAACAACACAGTACAGTTGTTTGTGTAATAAGGGAACAACACAGCACAGTTGTTTGTGTAATAAGGTAGCAACACAACACAGTTGTGTGTGTAATAAGGTAACAACACAACACAGTTGTTTGTGTAATAAGGGAACAGCACAACACAGTTGTTTGTGTAATAAGGGAACAGCACAGCACAGTTGTTTGTGTAATAAGGGAACAGCACAGCACAGTTGTTTGTGTAATAAGGTAACAAAACAGTACAGTTGTTTGTGTAATAAGGTAACAACACAGCCCAGTTGTTTGTGTAATAAGGTAACAACACAGCAAGTTGTTTGTGTAATAAGGTAACAACACAGCACATTTGTTTGTGTAATAAGGTAACAACACAGCACAGATGTTTGTGTAATAAGGTAACAACACAGCACAGTTCTTTGTGTAATAAGGGAACAGCACAGCACAGTTGTTTGTGTAATAAGGGAACAGCACAACACAGTTGCTTGTGTATTAAGGTAACAACACAGCACAGTTGTTTGTGTAATAAGTTAACAACACAGTACAGTTGTTTGTGTAATAAGGGAACAACACAGCACAGTTGTTTGTGTAATAAGGTAACAACACAACACAGTTGTTTGTGTAATAAGGGAACAGCACAACACAGTTGTTTGTGTAATAAGGGAACAGCACAGCACAGTTGTTTGTGTAATAAGGTAACAGCACAAAACAGTTGTTTGTGTAATAAGGTTATAACACAGCACAGTTGTTTGTGTAATAAGGTAACAACACAGCACAGTTGTTTGTGTAATAAGGTAACAACACAGCACAATTGTTTGTGTAATAAGGTGCATCATAGTACAGTTGTCCTTGCCCTGAGATGGCAGTGAGTTTAAAGTCCTCACAGGAGGGAGTCTTTGGAGGAGGGAGTTGTTGACTGAAAAAGTTCTTCATAGCTGTCAAACTCCCTTATAAGGAAGGAGACTTGATTGCCTAGTTACTGCGAGTTGTGTGAATGATCATGCGAGGTGTGTCTGAATCAAGCATATGTTTTTTGGAGTTATTTTAATACATAATATGGGAAAGATAATAATAATAATGATAATAATATCTTTTATTTATCCAGGGATACATATTTAGACATGTCTAATTTACAATATGGCCCTGCATCAATATATTTGAAAGATGAATTGAGAAAAGCAGTTTCAATCCCGTTTCATGCACTAATTTCTCCTTCATTGGAAATGTGGAATGAGGGAAATCTCCTTCGATTGGAGGTTTGAGAGGTTGACACCTATGGTTCTCGCATAAGTTCCTGTACATCTTATAACATAGCTCAGGTTCTGTAATTGTCAACCAGTCTCTGGCTGTTTGAGATCATCAGAAGAGCGTCTTGATACTGACCTTACAGATCTAAACAAACAAATCCCTAACAATGAATTCTCTCTAGTATGGTGACTAATATAATCTTTCGCCCCCTTGGGGGTGAGATAGGAGAATCTCAACCCGAGGGGGAGGATTCTTAAGTTGCCAAACACGAGGCTTTGCCGAGTGTTTGGCAACTTAGGGGAATCTCAACCTCGGGGAAAGATTCTCGCCCACAAGGAGGTGAATGATTCTTTTTCTCTTACCCTTTTCTCCCATTGTTTATCATATACACAATGTAATGATAACGTTACATGCTAAATTTAGGGTTGACGTGACGTTGATGGATTGTTGACGTGATGTCATTGTATTTTTGAAGTGACGTCATGCCATTGTTATGAATAGGGGAATCCCCCCCTGTCTCAACCCTAGGGTGAGACAAGGAAATCTCACACCGGTAAAAGTGCGGATAAGAGAATATGTTGTCCCTACGTTTTTAATCTGTCGGTAGTATCTTCTAGCAAAAACAGCACACGTGCACAGATTTAACGAAGTTAATGGTCTGACAGTGCGGAGTTAACAGGCAATTGATATTGAAGCATATCTAATGAGGACTTGTCAGTTTTTTTGTGATGCTGGAATTTGACAAGAGAACATCTGAGTAGCAAATTTTAATGTAAGACGTTGTGGTTGTTCAATGTCAGTTTTGTGCTAATCTTCTTTTTAAAAAGGGGAGGAAAATGAAGCAAGTACAGAAAAACAATATAAAAAAGGCAAATGTTACCAGTAGTACAAGTGCACTCATCCCTTTTGTAGTCTGTCCCAAAAGTCTCCTATCTGCAAATACCACAATCATTAGACTTACAGCAGCCCTGGTGGGCCATTTTGACCGGCAAAATCGCTAAAGAAAGTGCAGAGTGCAGAATGATTGCAATACAAGTTGTAAACCTGTTGTGATCACCCTCTCGGCTCCTGTAACCATGCTTAATGTCTGCTTTAGTCGAAATGGTACCAGCAAGCTATAGTTTTAATTACCACTGTCGCAAAGTTCTATGAAATATTTGTTAGTCTTTTCTAAAGAAACGTTCCATAAAATGCACATGTTGCCACACATTTTATAGCATTATAGTTACATGTATTTGAATGTTTGAAAATAGGAAAAGAAAAAAGAGAAAAAACATGGGTCGACCTGGGGACCTTTACATAACAAAGCCTACACTTAACCTTTGTTGTCATATAGGTATTATAAAAACACACATCAAAAGGCATGTCCAATTTATGGGCCGCAAATAGTATAAAAAAATATAACAGGGGAAGTAACTGCTTCATCTTCTTTATAGAAGGAAGAATAAAAAAAAACTTGGAGTTGAATGCAACATCTGTTAACTGATGACTGTAAGATAAATGAAAAACTATTTTAACATTTTCACAAAATTTCAAGATTTAAAATGTATTTACATTTGACTTTTTCCGTGTCTTTGTTTAAAAGAATACACAAAAGCTATTCTTTAGGATATAGGCAAAATGCATTTAATTATATGAAGCTCTGCTCATGCTTTCATTCACATTTTCCCCAGATTGCGTATTTTGATCACTTATTTCAAAAAAGTAATTATAATGCTTTTGTAATAGAACGAGGAATAGTGATACAGATAGTGCCGTCGCTGGGGCTCGAACCCACGACCCTTGGCTCTCCAGCCCGATGCTCTACTACTGAGCTAAAAGGAAATTCCCTACAGCTGATGCTTGTAAGGCAACCTAATTAATCCACATCTTTTACACTTTTAAAAGCAGTGATGCCCTTTACCTTAAGACTGCCAAACTTCCAAAAAATATAACCTCTGTGAAATATCAGGGCTTAAGTCTCCTTAATATCCTCGAAGCAAAGGAAGTTGATACAGCAGTGGGTTCTACATTTTGATTGCCTTTCAAGGTTTTATTTTGGAATTGCTTTTCAGACTTGTAATTATTATGGTTCATATTCTAGTTCACTTACATATGGCATAGTTTACAGTTCCGTTAAAAACTACCCTGCATAATAACATAAGATAAGTGATGCAAAATCAGTATGGTAAAAATATGTTTTTTCTAAAAGTTAAAAAGTGGTTGAGGTTAATGTCTTGGAATTTTTACAATCGGCAACAGTGCGCGTCCGTTTTGATTAGTTTGAGGATGGGAAATGAAGAATGATGTGTGTATAATGAGGGGTAACCCACACGTCAATTATGATTTTTCCTCGGTCATGTTTTGTCCAGTTGTCTGCCTGGATTTTCTCTCGTCGACAGGCAGAGCCAGTTGCGAGCAACTCTGGTGGCTATCATAGGGTGACACCACTTTACTGACACCTGGCCTGTAGAGAGACATGGCTGACAAATACAATCACTGTTGAGAGAGGTTGACGCTTTTTATTTCCCCATTGAGAGGACAACGTTGTGCCGTTGGCCTTTTTTGTCCATCATGTCGGGCGGAAGAGCAGCCCTGCAGTGACTCAACAGTTTTCCTCTTGGTGTGGATGTCTTCTTAAGTGCAGGGGAAATCCCCATGGATTTACCATTAATGAATTTTCAAAATGAAATTTTCTGGATTTCCTTTTTTCTGATTGAATTTTTTTTTGGTCGGCTTGTGTTCATTATTGAAAGTTTTGTTGTTGTTTTTATGCAGTATTGGAGGGATGTCTTTCAGGAAGCATGAGATTGAATGGCCAAATCCTCATCTGAACTTTTGACCCTAATATGAATAAATATAAATTATTAATTTTGCATACATGTATAATAAAAAAGGAGTATTATATGACCTTTTCCGTAGCATACGCGGTACCAGTCATAGACTCCAATATCTGCCAGAGTGATGCGGCTGAAATTGTTTCAGTGTTGCATATAAAACATTCTTGTGTTTTCAATGAAATATATGATAGCATCTTTTATCATAAACTTGTCTGTGATATTGGTCGTTTTGCATGTACAATACAGCGGCTAGCTATATAGCTGCCCATAGCCTAATTCCCAACTGACCAATTTCCTCCCAACACGTGCCACATCTGTCCTGCACGCAACATGTTCCTTTTGCTTTTAGTTCAAAGCAATTAAAAACCATGCAATTTTTAGCACACCATCATCAGATGGTTGGGTATTGAAATCATCCTTTTTCAGTGGTTCTGTGTTCTTATGATCCCTATTTCTCAGAAAGTGCCAGAGAGATCTTTCTCAAATTTAACATGAAAGTTCTCCATGGTCCAGCACCAACATACCCTGTCTCGTGCATACACACACGCATACACTACACACATGATAGCATGTCCTTAAATGACCTTAACTGTTAATAGGACGTTAAACAAAATTAAACCAAACCAAACCAAACCTTAGTTATGCATATTAATTTTTGGAACTAATTGGAAAACCAACAATGTTCCATGTTTGATATTGGGGATGATTGGAAAACGAAGAAGGGAACCAGACAGCCATCTTGAATTTTGACAGTTCAGTTTTGTTATCACTATTTTATATGTTATGTTCACCTTGATCTCCTTGTCAAAAATATACTCCTGGCCCAAATGAGAATTCATCCGTCAATGACAGCACTTCTAATCATGTTAGAATCACAAATTTTTAGCGTTTTCCATTTATAGTAATACCATTTTTATACAATAACATTTGTCATAGTGGCAAACATATATGACATTACAAGGTTGAAATTGATGTACAACATTCCAGTTTAGGATTTCTAACATGGGACTGGGTAATAGAATCTGTAGGTTAATTGAAGAGCAAAAAAGGTAAAAGATCATGTTTTGTAGATCTGATAAAGATCCTTTGATGGAGGGTGCCATGATCTTTCTAGGATCTCTTATTGTTGTTGCTTATGATTTTGATGTCGTAATAAAATATTTTCATTATGTGTAGTACATGATGAAAAGGTCTGATATGACCATTTCTATGTTTTACCCAGCATCAACCTTCGACCCCTATCAGCCCTCGGGCCTACGTACAGCCCCTACGTGGACAAAGTTTCACGCACAATATTATATTGGGGATTAAGTTCTTGACGTATCTCCTTAACAACAACAATGTTTAGCTCCCCTGGTCCGAAGGACCATGGTGAGCTTATGCCATACCGCAGCGTCCGTCGTCCGTGCGTCAACTTTTCCTTTAAAACACTACTAGTCCTGAACGGCCAAGTAGATTTTGACTAAATTTGGTCAGGTGCATCCTTATGCCAAGGGGACTCAATTTTGTATAAATGGTGGGCGTGGCACCCCTGGGGTTAGAGGGGCGTGGCCCAAAAGGGGAAATAGAGGTAAAACCTTCAAAATCGTTCTTCTACTGTAGGGATTAAGGGATTTTATCCTAATTTAGTCTGGAGCATCCTTGGGCCAAGGGGACTCAATTTTGTATAAATGGTGGGTATGACCCCCCTAGGGGCATAAGGGTGGGGCTCTGTTTGAAATTTGTTATATCTCAAGTACTGGATGGATCTCTCTGAAATTTCATATGTACTTACAGCACCGACCATGGAGTGCTATATCTTTACTTCATACCAATTATTTTAAACATATTCAGGTGAGCGATACAGGCCCTCTGGGCCTCTTGTTAGTTAACTACTTTTCCATGTACCGGTAAAGCTGAACACTTCGAATATGAGACACAAGTCAAATTACATAATTAGTGCCATTATTACATATAAGGGTTAGAGATTTAATCAAGATTTAAAAATATGGTCCTTCTTTACAGA
This sequence comes from Mizuhopecten yessoensis, assembly GCF_002113885.1. Lineage (NCBI taxonomy): Eukaryota > Metazoa > Mollusca > Bivalvia > Pectinida > Pectinidae > Mizuhopecten > Mizuhopecten yessoensis. The sequence continues at coordinate 971,507 of NW_018408653.1, forward strand.
GGTCAAAGGTCATAAAAAAAAACTTGTGATCAATGAAGTACCCCTGGGTCTACTGTTGAAGATTATATTGAAGTTCACCTATTATCAAATTGCATTGTAATTAGTTAGTTAATTGAACACTTATTAGAAAAAACAGATTTAATGCATACAATATAATGGAGTGCCTCTCCGAGGAGTTTAAATGATAGAAAACAGCTTTGGATGCGAGGTAAAAATGGTCAGCTGAGTCCCTAGAGTGTTACTATTGACTTCACGATGGAGTCAAAATGGTGACCTACTTTTTAAAATGTTACATGTTGGCAACTCATTCATAAAAAAATGTAAATTGTCTTCGTTAAAGATGGTGCTTGGATGATGAGGTAGTGAAATTGGTTGTAATGTGGGTGTTTTTACTGGAATAATAAAATATTATACGCACAAGTGTGACAAGGTCACAGAAATGTTTGTACCAGGGTCAAAGAAATGTTTGTACCAGCTCAGAATGGAAATATGTATCATCTTAAAGAACTTGTATCTAATAAATCACTATCGCAAATTCATATATGACTTGACAGATCATTTTTGTATACGTCATTGCATTCAATTAAACGTTTATGGTACAGTGTGTGTGTATTGGATGATCAATTTCTGCATTTACATCAATAATTTGTATGCATGAATGTTTACATACTTGCAGTATTTGATTAATGCATATATGCATAAATTTGATGCATCATGCATTAAAATGTTTATTGGCCATGCAAAATTAGATTTCGGGCATAAATACCGAATGCTTCTGATGCATATGTAGAGCGTGTACATTTTGACGTTAAAATATACACACTGCAACAGCAACTGTTTTATACGCTGAAATCATGGGACATAAAAACTTCTGTAATGTAAATAATGTGATGATTATTCTGAGATATAGACATAAAAGATATCTAACTGGAGATGATTGATTACAATTTATATCCGTTTGAGCGAGTTTCTGGTATAATTTACGAGCTTCATCAAGGTCAGAATAGATTTAACGGGATGGAATCAATATTCGGATCATAACGGGTTGAAATTGACATCAAACATTACAAGCAGTATCTTTGTATTACTGTCCTTTTTACTGACATAGAAATCATTCCTTTTTCTTCAAGTTTGAAATTTTCATGGTTATATGCGAAATAAAAGTTGATTTTAATCTCGTTTACAGCAATATTCCGACCTTCAAATTTTGTGAGATTTCTTATGTGTTTAGCTCTGAATAGCAATCATCAAGGATGCCATAGGCTTGTTAAAATTATATTTTTAAAATCGTGTATAAAATTAAATTAGGAAGCTATGAAAGGTTGAATGTTTTTGAAATGTTTGCTAATAAGGATGGATAGAGATTTAGAGGAAGCTTGATAAGGGTTCACTATTATGTTGGTTCTTGCAGTGTTGTATAGCTGCAATATAAGGCTATAGGCAATATGTGTGTGTAATAATCAGAATGGCCCTGGATTTCCTTTGCACAGTATTGATTGATTTAAATAGAGCATCCGTATCAACCGTCTTGTGTATTGTTGCCGTGACGGTGTGGTAACATCCTCTGCTGTGTTTCTGGCTTGCACCACAAATAAACCTTTGTGTTTTGTTGGTCAACAGTAAACCATTATTGGGTCATCTATGAGACCATGTTGGTATTATCAATGTACTCAGTTGTCATCTCGCGACTACGCATAGGCCATTACCTACATCACACATAGGCCATACCTACATCACACATAGGCCATTAACTACATCTCACATGGGCCATTAGCTACATCACACATAGGCCATTAGCTACATCACACATAAGCCATTACCTACATCACACATAGGCCACACCTACATCACACATAGGCCACACCTACATCACACATAGGCCATTAGCTACATCACACATAAGCCATTACCTACATCACACATAGGCCATTACCTACATCACACATAGGCCATTACCTACATCACACAGAGGCCATTACCTACATCACAAATAGGCCATTAGCTACATCACACATAGGCCATTAGCTACATCACACATAGGCCATTACCTACATCACAATAATGGCCATTACCTACATCACAAATAGGCCATACCTACATCACACATAGGCCATTAGCTACATCACACATAAGCCATTACCTACATCAATCATAGGCCATTAGCTACATCACACATAGGCCATACCTACATCACACATAGGCCATTACCTACATCACACATAGGCCATACCTACATCACACATAGTTATATTTTACATTAATGAAGACCAACCTTATTGTCATGCATGTTGAAGAAATATGTATTTCATATTGTTGTGTAATGGGAGAAAAAGAAATGCATGGTCAGACCTGGGTTGGAACCTGGGACCCTCTGAACTCTAGATGCACACTCTCTATCAATTAAGCTACCTGGTCTCTAATCATCCACCCAGTTCACTTTCCCTACATTGCTTCCTCCTCTTTTAGGTCTTTGCCCCCATCGCACAACTATTTAGGGCCCCGTATCGGAGATATGGGTGCCCTATAGTAATCTGTCTGTCTGTCTGTCTGTCCGTCCACAAATTTTGTTCTTGGCTGATAACTTTATTATGTATTGACCGATGTACATGAAACTTGGTCAAGATGTTCAGTTCACAAAAATACACATTGAGATAAAAAGTCAAGGTCAAAGGTTAAGGTCATCAGGTTCATAGGTCAAGGTCAAATTTTACATATTTTCACTGATAAACATTTTGTTATGACGTTATGAAACAAAGTTGATCAGAATTGAACAAGGAGTCAACTGACCAAAGGTCAATGTCATCGGGTCAGGGGTCAAGGTCAAATTTTGTAGCTTTTCACTGGTGAACATTTCGCTATGACATTATGAAGGAAAGTTGTTCGGAATCAAACTAAGAGACACACTGAGTTAAAAAGTCGAGGTCAAAGGTCAAAGTCATTAGATTCAAAAGTCAAGGTCAAATTTTGCATCTTTTCACTGATGAACATTTTGTTATGACATGATGAAGCAAAGTTGATCAGAATTAAACAAGGAGTCAACTGACCAAAGGTCAGGGTCATTGGGTCAAAGGTCAAGGTTAAATTTTGTATCTTTTCACTGGTGAACATTTCGCTATGACACTTTGAAGCAATGTTGCTCAGAATTAAACAAGGAGTCAATTGACCAAAGGTCAAGGTCACTGGGTCGAAGGTGAAGGTTAAATTTTGTACCTTTTCCCTGATGAACATTTTGTTATGACATTATGAAGCAATGTTGTTCAGAACTTAACACAGAGTCAACTGACC
>NW_018408653.1:974799-979711 GCF_002113885.1 Mizuhopecten yessoensis
CAAAGACAAAGTGGATCTCTGACTTTGACCCTGGCTCTTGATGGAGGAGGTATATAAGGTGAAATAAAACAAATCAAAGCTAACAAATGAGTATTGTACCAGTTTTTACATTTCTGTTAGCCCAGCAAATATGGAGGTGGAAGGAAACAAGACTCACATCATAGTACATGTAAAATGTATATTTTGCTTCCTTGCGATTCTTTTTGAAGTCCAAATGTCAAACGTCAAGCTCAGCTATATGGGCAGATTGCCTCTTGATGATTATGGGGGGGATATATTGCCATAAGACGGGGCCCTTACTGACCTGTCAGTGTTCTAGTTACAACCGGGGTTGGGTATTCCTTGGCAAGGGTTCTCCCAGTTCTTGAAACAAGGGTTAGCAAGCTCGCCAATTTAGTAATAGGAGAAAGAGAAATGCACATCTAGACCAGGATTTGAACCCCTGAACCCTCCAAACTGTAGACCGATGCTCTCCCATTGGAGCTACCTGGTCTCTGGCGATGAACTCAGTCCAGTGCCGCTACAGTTGTAAAAAATAATGTTCATATATTTATGCTATTCATGTACAAAGTAAGGTCCTTTTTGCTTATGTAAATCTTGTTCCATATAATCAAATCACTACAACAAAGTATGCATGGTAAGCGTTAGAGAGCCCACATTGTTTTTTGTTAGATTAGAAATAGCAGTATTCTGGGTTATTTACATATAACCCTTATATGTCATCATAACTCAGATGACGATTGGTCCGAAATATTAGTTCTAATGAATGATGCCAATTTTAAGAAAATTCACTCAGATAATAATGTTTTAACAGAACGTAAAAATCTGTATTTTACGTTTCCTTATTCACAAGTGTCTTCCTGATTAGATTTGATTATCTGGCTGATGGATTGCTTTGCATCTTGGACATGCGACTTCGGTCAAGTGTGTTTTAGGGGGAGATACAGAAATTAGCCATGAAGGACTGGCACAAATCAACGACCCTTACTGTAATATACCTAAGGCGTGATTTTCTTGGAATGTCCATGATATTTTGTGATGTCAAAATTTAAATAAAGGAGGAAAAAACCCTCCCAAGTAAGTTGACATGAACATGGGAGAAATTTCAATCTCATTAACCCTTTCACCCCTATGTAACTTTAGTAGACTCTACCATGCACTGATTTGGATGAGTCCATTACGGTTTACAGTGGTGAAAGGGTTAAAGCAATGGTGACGTGCCATCAGCATTTGGTCACAGTTAGCTTGCACCAAAATTAGTTTCTAGTTAACATTTTGATAAAAAGTACTGGACATTCTGTTTTGAGAAATCAATTATTGATGATTGATATGACTATTTATTTTTTCTATATTAGCCATTTTCTACTTATTTTTTGTCTTTTAACATTCAGGGGATGTCACTGAAAATAATCAATGGTAGGAAATGGAAAATGATACAAATATTATCAATTTTAATGAGTTTTGTTAAGTGTATGTTTGTGTAGATTGATTGAGAAATAAGATCAGAATATTTCACTGAAAAAATACATGAATAGTACAAAGAATTCATATTGTAGTGTAAACATTTCTTTTGGCTGTCACTGTTACTTGAAAAATGGAGAAATTAGCCACAATGTGGGCCACTGCCGCACAGTATAATTTGTAAATGAATATACTTCTCAAATGTAAGACTATTGGTTTTAAAGAAATTTATTCATCTTTCTTATCTAACTAATTCTGAATAATGTTTGTTGCTTTATTTGATAAAGTTCCCAGTAATCAGATCCTACTGTAGATAACAGATCATTACATTATCTGGAGACGTTTCATAGAAGTTGTCTCCCTTTTCACTCACAAGCTTGGAAGTTACCTGCATCAGAATTATTATTTTGTTATTATTTGCTTTTGTTAATATTGAATATAAATGCCTAAAACCATAATCTGTCTGATAAATGATGTCAAAATCTGAATCTTTCCTCCTATCTAAAATAAATCAAAGGTATTGGGTTGAGTCATTTAGGTGGTAGTATTAATACTGCTATTTTTTGGTTGAATTAGAAGCTAAAAGTGCATGACCAATTATTGTTGGTTAAACAAACAAGCAAAAACTACACTACAGATCAAAGCCTTTTTTTTATCAAAGTGAGTAGTTTTTAAAAAATTGTCATGCAGATTATATTTGAACAAATTTGGTACAAATGACAGTCTCATGATCCTCAATTGATCAAATGTATTTTAAAAACTATTCATATTGGTTAAATATCAAGATTGCCATCATGGTCTCAAATTGGTTGAGACATTTGTGTAATAAAGGTTATGCATGCTCCATGGGCCTATTGTTGAAAATATAAAAAAACGTCCATTTGTATTTTAAATATTTGGACCCATTGGAAAAAAACATTCTATGGCTTTGATGGGCTATCCCAGAGGGTAAGGCAAAATACGTAGATTAGAGATATCAACTTTGTAAATAACCTACTTATATGAAATTGATTTGTTGTGAATGCCTTTTCCAGAATAGATATTGTTATCGTTATTTGTCCAAAGACCAAAAATATAAAGTATTACATGTATTCCTTAAAATCCTCTGATGTATGTTATAAGATATAATAACTTGCTATTAAATTATAGAATGTAAATATGTTTTGTGTTTTTGATGATTGGAATCAATGAAATTTTGTATTTAGTTTCATATTCATACATGTACTATAATATACATTAAACAAACAGGCAAAAACTACACTACACTACAGATCAAAGCCTTTTTATCGAAGTTAAAACATGTTGTGGCCTGCACTATAAGAGGTAAGCTCTACAAATGGTAATTGATGTGAATATTTTGCTGACAGGGTTGGTAACTTCCTCAGCCATTAAATGCAATATGTTTCAATTACGTATTATGCCACATTTGTCCTTTGCAGAATTCTGGTACTTTTTTCTTTCCTTTTTGTTTTCGCGGAAGGAGTGATTGATTGCTCTGTATTACACAACCATGTGTTTCCACGTTGTGTTATTATACGAAGAGATGACACTGTCAATGTTTCTGTCAACAGAGGGCGCTGTGAGTGTTTCCGTCATTGAAAATGCACTCTTGGCCTATCAGAACAGACTGAGAAACATTTATCTGTGCATGATCAAAATACAAACATGGCAAAAAGACAGAAGTGTGCTTGGGGATTGATTGTGAGAGGGCCTGGGATAGTCATAGATAGGCTTGCTTCTACATTCTAAGCCTTTTATCTCGGCTGGAGACTCCGCATCCCAGACTCCATGGATCAAATCTCTGTCATGGAGCCTTGTCTTTTTGAAACTCTTCACTGATAACAACAAAATGTATTCATTTTGATAGCAGTAAGTTTTTTTTTTTTTTTATCTGTGGGTCTTTTTCCCCCTGGTGTTACAGATCAAGGACTAATCTGAACGCAGTAATGGAGATTTGATTGGTTGACAAGCGATTATCCCCCTTGTTTTGTAATTTATTACATTAAATTAGATAGGAGGGCATTTAAGGATGTCACATGATTGACAGAACATGTATCGGGTGAGAATGGTGTCCGACGAAAGGAATTAACTAATCCACAAAGCTTTGGAGATCTCCATTACAAATTGAATGTAATTAAAACAAAAGATTTCTTCTTTTCATCAAACAAAATTATCTCAATTACAATTTGAGCCCTTTTGAATTCTCATTGATAAAGTCGGTTGATTTCTGTCAAATGTTGTCATGGTGACTCATGCAAACAGAATTTTGGTAACATAGATAGGGCTGTTTGGATGTTTAGATAAGAATCAAAGCAATGTGATGGGCTCTCAGAATTGTATTTTGTAATGTTTCTATAAATGCAGTAGAATGTTTAGATGGACTGTTGATGAATGGCGTACATGATAACAGCTTTATACACTTTTTCAGGATCTTTGTAGATATTGTCAAATTTTAAGGATGCTTGTCATACCAATATTTCCAGGTTTAAGTCTTAAGGATGCTCATCACAGTAATATTCAAATGTTCAACGTGTAGTGTAGCACAGAGCAGTGCTGGATCCTGAGATCAAATCTTGGGGTTTGGTTGTGGGGGTGGGTTGGAAGGGGTGGGGAGGGTGGATTGTGCTGTTTGAAATATGGAAAGGGCATGTTTTTCTAAAAAGTAACTTCACAAGCTGGTTGGAGTTTCCCTGAAGCCCAGACAATTCCTCTTAATCAGTCATGGTACTGATCTACTTCTCCATGGTCATCGGGGTCAAAGATTAATTCTTTGATATTAACTTTTCAATCACTGAACAATATCAAGTGAAACTAATCCATAAGTATGTGTATGATGATGAAACTGAGACCTACTATTGTGTCACCCATACCATTTCTGTTCTCAAAATATTAACACTTGCATAGTTAGTGAAATAGCTGTGTGAACCTCTGCTATCTCTGTGTATTTTATCAGTAAAAAGCCTGAAAATGATCATGTCGATAGAATAAAAAGGTTTTAAGAAAAATATTATATTTTACAGATTGGTTTAAGAACAAAAGACTGACCAGACCTAAATGTGAGTAACCATTGTTTGTTCTATTTAGCTGCAAATCTAACCATGTCCATCTGGAATATGTATTGGAAAGGTCCATGGTCACTTTTGGACATAATGATATAAATTGTCTGTTGGTCTCCCTAAATGAATATGTGCATGTATAACAACATCTCCATTGTCTATATGTCATATTCATTAGAGTAATGAAATTAAAAACAGAAAACAAATGACATTTATGTTTTTCGAACTCCCAGGATTAACAAACTGACACCAAGAAGTCTCTGGATGAACATAGACCATGATCATACTGTTATCGCCCTACAAATTAGTTTGTGTGTATTAGATTTGATGTAAGTTCCCAGTGTAACCTTTAGACTAACTGGGTTACAATGTACTCGTACAGAGTGTAGCTTTAC
>NW_018408653.1:984784-984951 GCF_002113885.1 Mizuhopecten yessoensis
TTCAGTGTCATGTCTAGACTAACAAGGTTACAATGTACACTTACTGAGTGTAGCTTCAGTGTAACTTCTAGAATAACTGGGTTTCAATGTACACTTACAGAGTATAGCTTCAGTGTCACTTTTAGACTAACTGGGTTACAATGTACACTTACTGAGTGTAGCTTTAC
>NW_018408653.1:988394-988509 GCF_002113885.1 Mizuhopecten yessoensis
ATGACTAGCTGGGTTACAATGTACACTTACAGAGTGTAGCTTTACTGTCACTTCTAGACTAGCTGGGTTACAATGTACACTTACAGAGTGTAGCTTTACTGTCACTTCTAGACTA
>NW_018408653.1:988610-988814 GCF_002113885.1 Mizuhopecten yessoensis
CTGGGTTACAATGTACACTTACAGAGTGTAGCTTTACTGTCACTTCTAGACTAACTGGGTTACAATGTACACTTACAGAGTGTAGCTTTACTGTCACTTCTAGACTAGCTGGGTTACAATGTACACTTACAGAGTGTAGCTTCACTGGCACTTCTAGAGTAGCTGGGTTACAATGTACACTTACAGAGTGTAGCTTTACTGTCA
>NW_018408653.1:993672-1002421 GCF_002113885.1 Mizuhopecten yessoensis
ACTAGCTGTATCATTTCCAGACTACCTTTTAACAGGGTAACAATGTACTTATGAAGTGAAGCCGCAGACGTCACTTCCATAGAATGGACATGCTTCTAAAACCATTAGGTGTAAGTGTTCTAGTAAAAAGATGGTTAAATATACATTTAATAAAAAACCACTGCACGTTATACTGAAACTAAAATATAGCACACCGGAAACTATTGGAAAACCTGCATGTTTTATCGTTAAAAGACTTAAAAGATCAGGTAAGGCTGTTATTTGAATCTGAGAAATGTTACTGCTTCACAAGGCCTGCTGATGACTTGATAGCGTCTGATGGATTCTGCTTGGTTGGTGTTGATGTCATCATTGGCATTATCTAACATGAAGCTTCAAGGATTTGTAACAGTTGGTTCATTAGTGTGTTTAGATGGTTCTAGCTCTGATTGTCATTTGGAGTGAAGGGCTGTATGTGCTTGTCTGAAGTGCTGTAAATATGCTGGCCTACTTAATTGGCTTGGCTGATTGTTTATTTTGCCAGGAATTCTAGAGGTTTTATCAAATTGAACAGCTTCAATTTCACACTGCATTGACATTTACATCACAAATTGCAAAATTTCTCGTAAATCCCACCCCTTTTGGAACTTTTTATTTTTTTCATGAACAAATTCACTGGGAAGAGTTTGTTAAGATATTGTTGTAAAGTCATGCCTGTAGCCCAAGCAAAGACACCAAACGACATTTACGGAATCCGAGCATTTTCTTGGAGATCATACTGCAATTTACAACATTAGACATTTTGTTTTGTAAAATGTTTGAGTTTCAAAGAGAAATCAGCCATAAATTTCCATTCGATTTTGGCTGACTGACCACAAGTTATTGAGGTTCTTGATTTACGGAGGGTCGAGGAATCATGAGGCAGAAAACATGGTGATTACAACATCTTTGTAGGCAGTTTTCTATGAACAGTTTAAGAGCCAAGTTTATTTAAATCACGGCCAATAATGCAGTGATTTTAAACTATCTTAGTCAAGCGGCATATCATGGTAATTTTAGAACCAACACACTGTTTTCCTAATTGAATGTTAACACGAGAATGGTTAGCCGAGCTCTGACATTGTAGAGAGATGAAACTGTGGTAGCAGAATGGCTCGATTATCCATCTTAATTGAAACTGCCTGTATTTAATTCGTAAATCCTTCTCCCACTGTACCTGTTAAGTCACCATAAATGTTAATACATCTGAACACAGCGATACTGGCAATGTTTCTAAATTCATGTAACTTCACACTCATATTAAAACATACCGATTGTTGAAATGGCAAAAAGAAATACAGTTCAATGCTTAACCAATTTTGCCCAGTAAATAGGCCTTTGATTGATAATGGCTGTGGAGGCGATGACTGAAGACCGAGTGAATATGAGATGAAAAAGACTGCCTTATCAAATTAGTCTGTGGCTAATATTGGGCTGGAGGATAGAAGCTGAGGGGATTTCTCACCTACGCTGTACCACAGGTGGCTAGTTTCTCAGGGATAAGTACTGGTGTCTGACTTATTACCAGGTTAGTTATGGAGCAAGCCTATTGACGTAACCAAAATTGCTGTGAAGTGATCGCGAATTCATCGTCAAATATCTTCAGCTGTTTCTCTCAATACATAATGCAAGTTTGCATAGTACTTTTTTTTCCTCATGTAAACAGATATAAGTTAATGGTCAATTGTGAAAAATATTGCCCAAAGAAAAAACTGTAGCAGCGTTTCAAAATTTATATTGATACAAATAACACTCTATCAAAATATTTACCCATGAAAATAGCATCCATCGAAAATATCCAAAATATCCAATTTTTGAAAATAGCTTTCTATGAAAATATACCCCCACATTAAAAGTAACATTCTATGAAAGTTCTCCATAGTGATATGAAGTATATTGAAAATGCATGTATCCCATGTTTAAAATCTCAACTCCTGATTTTTTTTTTTATCATCAAATGAAAATATCACCTGATGAAAAATATATTGCACCTGATGGCTCTCCATGAAAAATTTCACCCCAATGGCCTATCTGCTTCAAGCACATTCTCAATATTTTTGATAAACATTTACTCTATTTTTTAACAAAACACTGAGGTCATGTGGAAACTGTACCAGTACTTAGGTATGTTGATACAGTGAAGTAGAAACTGTTGATTGGTGTTTTGACAATGTCATTCATGTCCCACGCTGTCTAGTTTACTTTCATAGATAATACATATTAATTTAGGTTCCGTAATTAAATGTCAGGATGGGTTCAATAGGAGCTGTATTTCCACATGAAATGTGCCCAAGAGTAGCCGCTGTCCGGCGCCAGACCCTATTCCTGACCCGTCGATAACCTGCCTTTTCTTCCGTCCGAGTTTGTTTGGATAAATCGGATGTGAATTCCGTTCATGAGTGCAACAGAAACGTTTGGTCCATTCTGATCAGAAGGTCAAGCCATAGCGAGTAAATGAATTATACGGACGATTCCTCACACCCTTTGCTCACACCCTTTGATGAATTGAATCATGTGGTGCTGTGGACGCCTTGTGCGTGGACATTATTGAATCGTCAGTCCTGTCCTTGTGGGATCTATCTCATTGTCTTCGCTTCAAGTTGCATCAAAATGGACAATTTCCCCATTGGCCCTTTGGTATGCTTTCCAAGATCGGAATTCTTCACATTTAATAGAAGGTAATCATGTTGCTTCCACCGTTGGATCAAGTCATCGGGGAAAAGGACAATGGTCAAGGTTTATAATTTCATACACTTGGCCGAGTACTGGTCGAGCTTTATAATTTCATCCACTCGGCCAAGCATCGGTCAAGTTTAACACAAGGAAAAATGGTTTATTTGATGTTGCTGATTTGTATGAATTGTTGAGATTTGATAATGAAATTGACTGGTTTTAATCTTTTTGATAGTTAAACAGGGCTTGTAAATAGGGGTGGAGGGCTAACATATGAATAAATCATAGGCCTTTAAAGGACTTAAAGTCCCCTTAAACTAGCTGATAGCTACTTTGATACCCTAACAAGCTTATAAGTGCAATGTCATTATGGCAAGTTAAGTCACAAGAAATGTGATTTCTCAAATTGCTTCACAAGAAAAGTGGTTCTTTATATATATATATAACTATGAAGCTGATACTGATATTTAGCCTCTATTTTACTATCGGTTATGTCCTAAAAATTATTCAAGTAACTCTTTCCTCTAAAAAACCCCAACTGAACATTGAATTCCAGCTTGTTAGCCTATAGGCCCATGTAGGATATTAATGACAAAATCCAAAATGGCTGTCCCAGACCTTTGATTGACCGAGACTCCTTTAGATAACAAGTTAGGCCTCTTTGAAATTTAGATTTTAATGTTTTAAGAAGTGTTAAAAATATGCAAGAAATCACAATAAACTGTAAATGAGAAGGAATTTCAAACTTAAACTTATTTCAAATTGTCAAAATTCAAATGATACTGTGTGTCAATAAATTTGTTTTGGCCTGGATTACCCGTAAGTAGGATACAATGATCAAATGTTATGACAGAGGACTGAACTTGTAAACACATTGTGTACTACCTTGTTATGTTAGCTAGGTGGTATTAGGGTTGTGTCTCTGTACTACATGACATAGAAAATCTCCTGGTTTTAAGCCCTGTCTGTTACACCACTAATCAGTGAAGTGTCATCTGAGCTTCAACTTAAAAACCTGCTAGGATAAGATATGTTATAATAGATAGGCGGGCCTCAAGTGGCTACACCACTAATTGGGGGGTATACTTTAACCTTTAATCTGACCTTGTAGGGTCAAAGGTTACAAAAGGTCCAATCTTATCTAAACTCTCTGAGAAAAGATACATTCCAGTGTAAATTGAGGCTACAGGTAACCAAACAACAGATGTTGGCATATTTTTTTAACAAGGTATATCTGTCAACAGCCAATCAACTTACTACCCTGGAGGGGATAGCCATGCTGATAAGCCAGAGGAATTCTATTATTGGGGCTAATTGTCTTAACAGGACAATTCAACTCTTGCATACTTCATCCTTGAAAAAAATAGTGTTAATTATCAGAAAACACTCTGTAGAACCTATTTTACTGTGTAGGTTTACCAAGGGTATATTGGATAAGTGTAATGGAAACGACATGATATATACATCTGTACTAGAACAAACATTTGTAAGATATGGTTAACTCCATTCCAGGTCAGTTGCTAGCTTACAACCCTTTCCCTCAAATTCATGAATGAAATATCACCAGTTCTGCTACAATTTTCCCCCAAGATTTAAAAAAAAAGAGGAATAAAGGCTACTAAAGTTGTTTGATTCTCTTGTTTTAATCTCACGTTAATTAATGAATTGATTATTAGAAGTTCTGTAAAACTGTCACCTAGATTATGAATCAAGAAGAATGCAGAGGCTTAAAATGAAAACTGAAAGATGTATTTCTGAATAAAGTCAAATGTGTTTAAATTTGGTATACTTTCTTACTGATTAATGAAGTGAACATCAACAATTTAGTACACTTGTTCAGGAAAACTGATGAAGAATGAACAGTTGCAAAGGACAAAAATGAAAACTATAGAGGGTCACAAGGTCAAAGAAATTTGGTACTTTCTTGCTGATTGATAAATGTAGTGAAGATCAGCAGAAATAATAAAATCCCCTATTTTAGAAGTGTAGCAGTAATGTGTAATTGGTCACCAAGAATAATGACACTATTATTTATATAATTAAGACTTCAAAAGCTAAGAATGAAATCTGCACGAGATAAGGTCAAATATCTAGGTCACGAGGTCAAATGAAAGTGATATTGTGGTTGGATATATTGGAGAGATTTCATGTTCTTAAGCCATATAGGTATTTGACTGAATCCAGGAAGGGGTGTGTTTTCCTTGTATTGTCATTAGGATAACCTCGACAGTATCCAAGGCTTCAGTGTCGTACAGCAACAATCGAGCAGAGTCCTGATTATAGGGCTTAGACAGGAAACGGCCAAATAACCATCACGTTGAATTCCGTGGGAAACTAAAGCACGTTCAGGCTTGATTCAATGTCTCTATTCATCGATCTCAAAAACATTTTTAAAGCATTTGAGTACATTTGAAACAATTTATGTAATTCAGCAACGATACAAACTAGGATAAATATTTGCCGCACAGTTGGTTGCCATGGTAAATCGGTAGACATGTTGGCTTACATAACGGGACATAAATAAAAAGTGAGTCAGACTCCGGCAATTGTTGGCATTGAATGGGTAAACCCTACTGATAAAAGCCTGGCTTTTATATCTTAACGTCACAAGTCACTCATTCAAGGTGAATGGCAGCTCCATCGATACAGGTTTCAGTCAGGATCCGCAGTACATTGAAATGCTACCGAACAAACGAAAACATAATTTCATTTGGAGTCCGACCCAGATTGTTACCAGCTTGACGGCTTTGTTTCTGTGTGGACTCTTGCTGAGTACTAAGAGTGGAGATAACAATTCTGAAGGAAGGTTGTCACAGGAATTATAGAAATCATATTTTACACTTAGTGCTACAGGTTACCTTGCTAAGAGTTTCAAACAGAACATTAACTTTGCTGGTGGGAGATTGTTTCAGACACTAGGTTCTTGATGATGATGAAATGTGGGAATGTTAATATCATAATCCTTTTCCCTGTCGGATCACCTGACGTACCCTTTACATAAAAGATGTAATACATCTGCCAGTTGTACAGTTGGTAACCAAAAGATGACCTATGATTAACTCATTCACCCCTGAAATTTCATAATGAAATATTCCAATCTTTGAATTGGAGGAGTTCAAATGTGTCTTCAGGGGTGTATGACTTTAAGGAATACTTTCAAGATATTTGATTTTGAATGCTTTAAAATATGGTAGTTTTTTCTTAAACCTGCAGTTCAGTTACAAGATACTCGTTTTTTGTCCTTAACCTGTAGTTAAGTAATTACAAGCTATTCAGTTTTTGTCCTTAACCTGTAGTTAAGTTACAAGCTATTCAGTTTTTGTTCTAAACCTGCAGTTTAGTTACAAGATATTCAGTTTTTGTTCTAAACCTGCAGTTTAGTTACAAAATACTCTTACCTTCAATTTGTTAAAACGCTTACATTTTCAAAAATATATCATGTTGTAGTTGTCATAAAATTACTAAGGTAAAGGTTTAATGGTTTATTAATTGAATACTGAGCATCCACCTCGTACTGAGTCAGTCGTAGTATATATCATTATACATAGTGGCTTTACAGGTACAAGCTTTTCTGTCCAGAACCTGACATTGTCAACGTTTCTTTTTATACGACCGTCAAATTTGACGGTAGTATTATGGTATGAAGTTGTCTGTCCGTCCGGCAATCTCCTCCTACATTTTTCGACCGATCTAATTGAAACTTGGTATACATTATAATCGTGATATGAAGTTGTGTCTCCCTTAAAAGAATTTTGATTCCACGATTTTTGCAAAATTTATTGCCTGTTGTTTATTTCAGTATTTGATTTTTTGTCTGAAGATTTTCTCCTACATATTTTATAGCATGTCAGCTAACCACTCTTAGAATGATGCAGATCTTATTTCAATGTAAGAAAGTATATAACACTATATGGCATTCGACGGGCGTATTTTGTTCCGCCCCGCGGTACTCTTGTTCATATAATTAATACAATATATATTTTATGTTGCTTTGGTCCAGTCCACGGAGAGTGGGAACTGCCAAAATCAGGATAAACAGTGAATCAAAGGAATAGATTTACTACACAGCAATAAACACATCACCAAATCTGAAACTCTGTTATATCTTTGAGTAAATTGCACCTTCAGTAGATTTAAAACAAAATTTAATTGACTAGAAAAATGCTTTTTTTTATATCTTTCGACAAATATAAGCCATCAAGCCAGCAGTGCTCTGTTGGACATATGGCAGTATTATGGTGATGTGTTGATGTCTGTATTTACAAATGTACCCCTGTTAATTATTGTTTAGAAGGAACTGCTGGTAATTTTCTACATCTACAAAATTTGATTAAATAATTCTCGCATCGCACGAGTTCTAATTAATTTCTGTTTGTATATCTTTGCTGACTATCATGTATCTAGTGCAATTTAATTGGAAACTGATGTTGTTGTTTTTTCTCTAAAAAATATACGTATTCTGTTTGATTTAACACGAGTGTGAAATCTACCAAGTTCGGATCTAAACTCCACAGGAACCTGCACGATATGGTCATCAGACGCATGCAGCACATGCTGCAGTTGTGATGATACAGATCAGGTGATAGAAGTGGCCATGGCATATATATTTCATTTACGTATCGCAAAATGTGACTCATGCACATGCGAAGTGCACAATATCCAATAGCTGTTCTTAAAGGAATACTGATGATATGTGTAAAAGCAAGTGTTTCTTTTGTTTTCATCATCAACGGAATTAATTTCTTTTTTGTTAAAATGATTTCATGCTTAAATGTCTTTCAGATACCATTTGTTCAACTTGAGTGCCCTCGAGTCTTCCGTTTTCATTACCAGTTCTATATAATTATACATTTGTAATAGACTTTTTCTCCAGGAAAAGACTTTTTTTTGGCGAAGTTAGCTATGGCTAAGAAGATCGACCGTTCGTGCTGTTTTAGCAATCCCCTTGGTTGTTGTTTGAAAAAAACATAACACTTTATTTTGACAACTATAGAAAAATTTTTTTTTTAAGCTTCTAGTGATGGATCAGGAACCAGCCATTAGAGTAGGGGATGCAATCAAGCATAATGCATAATGGTGGCATTGAAAATATTCAATTGGGTTGCCAGTAATTAATATCCCCTTGTCCATCTGTCTGACGGGGAAACATATCTGTAAGACGTTTTAAAGTCTTGTAAAATTAGAGGATTGTATGTACTATCAGGCACTCTGTGTGTGAGTGGGACATCTGTCATTGGGTGAGAATTAATGGGCAGTAAATGCTGTAGGATGCTGGTCGTCTGACAGGAAGTTTAAACGTGGACCGCCTATCTACTAACGATTATTGCTTTTTCTGTCTATCCCTCTGTCCATCTCATAGTACAAGTACTTTTTTTTCAAAACTGCAAGATCTTTCACAGTTACTACAGATATATGTGTTCACTAAAACATACATTAGGATGAAGGTTACAAAAACTAAAGGTCAAAGTTTACTGAAGCTATAAAGCCTAAAGGTCATAGGTCATTGAAGGGCAACATTTAAGGCTTGATGTCAAAGTTCACAAGGTTACTTGAGTTGCTTCAGTTTAAAGTTAATTTCTCCTTAAGTCGCTGAAGTAATATCGTGATGGGGTAACTAGAGTTGTTCCCCTTGTCATCAGGAGACGTGTATAAAAAACAAGAAGCCTTCACCTTTTGGTGACCTTTGATTTGTGACCTTGATATTTCTTAGGTACATGTCATAAAAGGCCTCTCGAAGTGGTTATATTTGTATATGATCATGTATGGCTTGTTTGTACAGGTGATGTTTTTCAGAATTCACAGAAATAAAACAATTTAAAGTATATTTAATTGTATTGTTATTGTGCTAACTGGAAATAATTGTAAGCAAGAGATATGAGAAGAACATGAACGTTATTTATTTTACAACAGTTACAAAACAAGTTATAATCACTCTTGTTGTCCCCGGATGTTAGTGCAAGTTATAATCACTCTTGTTGTCCCCGGATGTTAGTGCAAGTCATAATCACTCTTGTTGTCCCCGGATGTTAGTGCAAGTTATAATCACTCTTGTTGTCCC